>NC_092255.1:2410666-2423166 GCF_036320965.1 Panulirus ornatus | reverse complement strand
TGCAACACCTGACCACAACACACAGTGTGTAACACCTAACCACAACACTCAGTGTCCAACACCTGATCACAACAGACAGTGTGCAACACCTGACCACAACACACAGTGTGCAACACCTGACCACAACACACAGTGTGCAACACCTGACCACAACACTCAGTATGAAACACCTGACCACAACACACACTGTGCAACACCTGAACACAACACTCAGTGTGCAACACCAGAACACAACACTCAGTGTGCAACACCTGACCACAACACACAGTGTGTAACACCTAACCACAACACTCAGTGTCCAACACCTGATCACAACAGACAGTGTGCAACACCTGACCACAACACACAGTGTGCAACACCTGACCACAACACTCAGTGTGCAACACACCTGACCACAACACACAGTGTGCAACACACCTGACCACAACACACAGTGTGCAACACCTGACAACAACACACAGTGTGCAACACTGCCTCGCGCCGGGTTGTACCAACACAATCCCGCCATTTTACCCGTAAAGACAATATTTTAAAAGTATTAGTCATAATTCAGAATACCCACACGCTGTAGTGTGGCCAATACCAACACACTGTAGTGTGGCCAATACCCACACACTAGTGTGGCCAATACCCACACGCTGTAGTGTGGCTAATACCCACACACTGTAGTGTGCCCAATACCCACACACTAGTGTGGCCAATACCCACACGCTGCAGTGTGGCCAATACCCACACGCTGTAGCGTGGCCAATACCCACACACTGTAGTGGGGCCAATACCCACACACTGTAGTGTGGCCAATACCCACACGCTGTAGTGTGGCCAATACCCACACACTGTAGTGGGGTCAATACCCACACACTGTAGTGTGGCCAATACCCACACTGTGGTGTGGCCAATACCCACACACTGTAGTGGGGTCAATACCCACACACTGTAGTGGGGCCAATACCCACACACTGTAGTGTGGCCAATACCCACACGCTGTAGTGTGGCCAATACCCACACACTGTAGTGGGGTCAATACCCACACACTGTAGTGTGGCCAATACCCACACTGTGGTGTGGCCAATACCCACACACTGTGGTGTGGCCAATACCCACACGCTGTAGTGTGGCCAATACCCACACGCTGTAGTGTGGCCAATACCCACACTGTGGTGTGGCCAATACCCACACACTGTGGTGTGGCCAATACCCACACACTGTAGTGTGGCCAATACCCATACACTGTAGAGGCCAAAACCCACACACTGTAGTGTGGCCAATACCCACACACTGTAGTGTGGCCAATACCCACACACTGTAGTGTGGCCAATACCCACACATTGTAGTGTGGCCAATACCCACACATTGTAGTGTGGCCAATACCCACACATTGTAGTGTGGCCAATACCCACACACTGTAGTGGGGCCAATACCCACACACTGTAGTGTGGCCAATACCCACACACTGTAGTGTGGCCAATACCCACACATTGTAGTGTGGCCAATACCCACACACTGTAGTGTGGCCAATACCCACACACTGTAGTGTGGCCAATACCCACACATTGTAGTGTGGCCAACAATACCCACACTGAAAGTTTGTCAATAAGAACCATCTCTCGTTGCTATAGCTCCTTCAGAACGGCCGTATGGCCCTAATACAAACCCCAGACGGTTACAGTCGTACACATGGCAATTTAGTCCCTACACGCACCTGACCGTAGGTCCATTTTGGCGTGAGCTCACTACCCATACCCGGTCATAAGGGCACATGACTTGTATAAACCCGACATGGCAACTCATGATTCCCACGGTCAATAATCGCACAAAATAATAACTTTGGTATAATAATTTGGGACAATAATTTCCGCACCCAATTAAGAACTAAATGATTTTTCGGCTAATGAGAAAATCATGAACGATATCGGCCCATTATCGGGTTTCTTCAGGAACCGATGATAAACTACAGGGTTTATATACTATATTATGTGGGTCAGGATACAGCCAAGATGGTGACTGACGCCCACAGTCAACCCTACGTGATCACACGAAACACCAAGACGAAAGTTAATGCAATAAACAGAAAAATGTAAGTTAGAAATAAAGCACTTTACACACACACACGCACACACACATACATGCACACACATAATATATACTATTCGCCATTTCCCGCGTTAGAGAGGTAGCGTTAAGAACAGAGGATTGAGCCTTTGAGGGAATACCCTCACTTGGCCCCCTTCTCTGTTCCTTCTTTAGGAAAACTAAAAACGAGAGGGGAGGATTTCCAGCCCCCAGCTCCCTTCAATTTTAGTCGCCTATATATATATATATATATATATATATATATATATATATATATATATATATATATACATATATATATATATATATATATATATATATATATATATATATATATATATATATATATATATATTATCCCTGGGGATAGGGGAGAAAGAATACTTCCCACGTATTCCCTGCGTGTAGTAGCAGGCGACTAAAAGGGAAGGGAGCGGGGGGCTGGAAATCCTCCCCTCTCGTTTTTTTTTTTTTAATTTTCCAAAAGAAGGAACAGAGAAGGGGGCCAGGTGAGGATATTCCCTCAAAGGCCCAGTCCTCTGTTCTTAACGCTACCTCGCTATCGCGGGAAATGGCGAATAGTATGAAAAAAAAAATATATATATATATATATATTGGAAAGGATCACAATTTTGCGCGTGATCAAGATATTCCTATGAGTCCACGGGGAAAATGAAACACGAAAAGTTACCAAGTGCACTTTCGTGTCATAATCACATCATCAGGGGAAACACAAGAGAGAAATTTAAGTCAGTTGATATACATCGAAGAGACGAAGCTAGGACTCCATTTGGTAATATATATATATATATATATATATATATATATATATATATATATATATATATATATATATATACATTACAAAGTCAATTTGATGATTATCAAAGAACAATTATGGATTATCTCTATATACTATACTACCCCAATTCTTGCTTGTTCAACTTCTAGGCACACATATGCCCCGACATCACATTTATATATCAAACCAAAAATATTTTATGTGATTAGACATGTTTGTATGACACCTCACTACCCAGGGGCTATAAATGAAATGATGACAATTACATGTAGAGCTCTGTGCAGTCTACCCTGCAGCCAGGGCACATCACCCTTCCTTCCCCGCCTGAGCACCTACACCCCCCCCCCCCCTCCACCACTACCACCACCATTTCCCTCCACCCACACTAGTGGCCCCACGTCCTGACAGGGTGATGGCATGAGCCAATACCCTGTCACAGGTAAGCTGGTGAGGTGTGTGTGTGTGTGTGTGTGTGTGTGTGTGTGTGTGTGTGTGTGTGTGTGTGTGTGTGTGTGTGTGTTGGTTCAGTGATCGCAGTGAAGAGTGTGGGTAACTAGGATTATTGCTGCTCTCGTGTCTCAAGCTAAACTTCCTGGTTTTGTCTTGTGGTAGGGGCCCCTCCCTGCACCACAGCAAGCTGTGGCAGGGGCTCCTCCCTGCACCATAGCAAGCTGTGGCAGGGGCTCCTCCCTGCACCATAGCAAGCTGTGGCAGGGGCTCCTCCCTGTACCACAGCAAGCTGTGGCAGGGGCTCCTCCCTGCACCACAGCAAGCTGTGGTAGGGGGCTCCTCCCTGCACCACAGCAAGCTGTGGCAGGGGCCCCTCCCTGCACCACAGCAAGCTGTGGCAGGGGCTCCTCCCTGCACCACAGCAAGCTGTGGCAGGGGCCCCTCCCTGCACCACAGCAAGCTGTGGCAGGGGCTCCTCCCTGCACCACAGCAAGCTGTGGCAGGGGCCCCTCCCTGCACCACAGCAAGCTGTGGCAGGGGCCCCTCCCTGCACCACAGCAAGCTGTGGCAGGGGCTCCTCCCTGCACCACAGCAAGCTGTGGTAGGGGGCTCCTCCCTGCACCACAGCAAGCTATGGTAGGGGCCCCTCCCTGCACCACAGCAAGCTGTGGCAGGGGCTCCTCCCTGCACCACAGCAAGCTGTGGCAGGGGCCCCTCCCTGCACCACAGCAAGCTGTGGCAGGGGCTCCTCCCTGCACCACAGCAAGCTGTGGCAGGGGCTCCTCCCTGCACCACAGCAAGCTGTGGTAGGAGCCCCTCCCTGCACCACAGCAAGCTGTGGCAGGGGCTCCTCCCTGCACCACAGCAAGCTGTGGCAGGGGCTCCTCCCTGCACCACAGCAAGCTGTGGTAGGGGCCCCTCCCTGCACCACAGCAAGCTGTGGCAGGGGCTCCTCCCTGCACCACAGCAAGCTGTGGCAGGGGCTCCTCCCTGCACCACAGCAAGCTGTGGCAGGGGCTCCTCCCTGCACCACAGCAAGCTGTGGTAGGAGCCCCTCCCTGCACCACAGCAAGCTGTGGCAGGGGCTCCTCCCTGCACCACAGCAAGCTGTGGCAGGGGCCCCTCCCTGCATCACAGCAAGCTGTGGCAGGGGCTCCTCCCTGCACCACAGCATCTCGCCAGACTCCCCGGCACCACTCACCATCGCTGCTGAAACTCAAAGAAAATCGTTTGAATAATGTTGGTTCCCATACCACAGTGGCGGGCCAGCCTCGTGCTGGACCACTGGCTTAGGGTGGACCAGTGATCTGGGGTGGACCAGTGACCTGCGGTGGACCACTGGCTTAAGGTGGACCGCTGGCTTATGGCGGATCAGTGACCTGGGGTGGACCACTGGCTCAAGGTGGACTCGTGACCTGGGGTGGACCACTGGTTTAAGGTGGACCAGTGACCTGGGGTGGACCAGTGACCTGAGGTGGACCACTGGCTTAAGGTGGACCAGTGACCTGGGGTGGACCAGTGACCTGGGGTGGACCACTGGCTGAGGGTGGACCAGTGACCTGGGGTGGACCACTGGCTGAGGGTGGACCAGTGACCTGGGGTGGACCAGTGACCTGGGGAGGACCACTGGCTTAAGGTGGACTAGTGACCTGGGGAGGACCACTGGCTTATGGTGGATCAGTGACCTGGGGAGGACCACCGGCTTAAGGTGGACCAGTGATCTGGGGTGGACCAGTGACCTGGGGTGGATCATTGGCTTAAGGTGGACCACTGGCTTATGGTGGACCACTGGCTTATGGTGGATCAGTGACCTGGGGTGGACCACTGGCTGAAGGTGGACCAGTGACCTGGGGTGGACCAGTGACCTGGGGTGGACCACTGGCTTAAGGTGGACCAGTGACCTGGGGTGGACCACTGGCTTAAGGTGGACCAGTGACCTGGGGTGGACCACTGACCTGAGGTGGACCAATCACCTGGGGTGGACCAGTGACCTGGGATGGGTCAGTGACCTGGGTTGGACCAGTGACCTGGGATCTCTCAAGCCCCAGTCACTTTACAGACTCGAACAGCAAACTCACACACAAGAACTACATACATGCATAACAACAACAACAACATCCACATTATCATAGGAAAACAAACAACAAAAACAACAACAAACCCAAAAACAATTAAACGTCTCTTACAAAGACAAAGGAACAAAGAAAACGGTAATCCCGTAATTCAAACAAAAGCATTTATCAACATTCCACAGACAAACAAACAATGGAACAACATATCTACACAAACAGATGACAAAGACATTATCAACACAAATTCAACTCAAGAAAACAAACAGAACTATATATATATATATATATATATATATATATATATATATATATATATATATATATATATATATATATATATATATATATATATATATATATTGCAGCAAAACAGTTAACAAAGTAATGACACACACACACACACACACACACACACTGACCACGTACTAACGTAAATAATAATAATAACAATATAATCAACAAGTACATGAATTACATTGACTAAATTATCATCCACATTTTTAATTACCTTCACCAAATTAGGACCAAAATAGAATACAGGTTACAATGACAAGTAATTAAGCGTACAATACCTGCCAATTACCAGGATGATAATTACAGTGACTCATCATTAACAAATAAATGAACACAAAATAATGAATGAGTCCAGAGTTAAAAATCAGCATAGATTTAACATCAAATGGAATCATCATTACGATTACATTTCTTTCTCCATTAAATCTAATCCACGGGGGAAATGGAACACGATAAGTTGCCAAGTGCACTTTCGTGTCATAATCACATCATCAGGGGAGACACAAGAGAGAAATATAACAGTCAGTTGATATACGTGTGTGTGTGTGTGTGTGTGTGTGTGTGTGGACTTAACGTGTGACGTCATGTCAGGTCAGGTCAAGTGAGGTCAGGAGGTTCCGGCACATTTCGTGACCAGTGGACCGACCAGACCCATCCATCGACCAGACCCACCCACCGACCAGACCCACCCATTGACCAGACCCACATCAAGGAAAGCTTAGCCATGCTAATGACCCCAAACCCCCATTGACCTCATGGCTCACTAACGCCTCCCCCTTCCTCATGGGTTCACCATGAGGAAGGTCTATCATGGGGAATGGGGGGTACACTGTGTATGTATGGTTACCCATTTGTACTGTACGGGGAGGGAGTTGTACACTGGTGGGGCCACATCTCTTGTACTGTACGGGGAGGGAGTTGTACACTGGTGGGTCCCATCTCTTGTACTGTACGGGGAGGGAGTTGTACACTGGTGGGGTCCCATCTCTTGTACTGTACGGGGAGGGAGTTGTACACTGGTGGGGCCCCATCTCTTGTACTGTACGGGGAGGGAGTTGTACACTGGTGGGGCCCCATCTCTTGTACTGTACGGGGAGGGAGTTGTACACTGGTGGCCCCCCATCTCTTGTACTGTACGGGGAGGGAGTTGTACACTGGTGGGGCCCCATCTCTTGTACTGTACGGGGAGGGAGTTGTACACTGGTGGGGCCCCATCTCTTGTACTGTACGGGGAGGGAGTTGTACACTGGTGGGGCCCCATCTCTTGTACTGTACGGGGAGGGAGTTGTACACTGGTGGGGTCCCATCTCTTGTACTGTACGGGGAGGGAGTTGTACACTGGTGGGGCCCCATCTCTTGTACTGTACGGGGAGGGAGTTGTACACTGGTGGGGCCCCATCTCTTGTACTGTACGGGGAGGGAGTTGTACACTGGTGGGGGCCCATCTCTTGTACTGTACGGGGAGGGAGTTGTACACTGGTGGGGCCCCATCTCTTGTACTGTACGGGGAGGGAGTTGTACACTGGTGGGGCCCCATCTCTTGTACTGTACGGGGAGGGAGTTGTACACTGGTGGGGGCCCATCTCTTGTACTGTACGGGGAGGGAGGTGTACACTGGTGGGCCCCCATCTCTTGTACTGTACGGGGAGGGAGGTGTACATTGGTGGGGCCCCCATCTCTTGTACGGGGAGGGAGGTGTACACTGGTGGGGCCCCATCTCTTGTACTGTACGGGGAGGGAGTTGTACACTGGTGGGGGCCCATCTCTTGTACAGTACGGGGAGGGAGGTGTACACTGGTGGGGCCCCATCTCTTGTACTGTACGGGGAGGGAGTTGTACACTGGTGGGGCCCCATCTCTTGTACTGTACGGGGAGGGAGTTGTACACTGGTGGGCCCCCATCTTTTGTACTGTACGGGGAGGGAGTTGTACACTGGTGGGGCCCCATCTCTTGTACTGTACGGGGAGGGAGGTGTACACTGGTGGGGCCCCCATCTCTTGTACGGGGAGGGAGGTGTACACTGGTGGGGCCCCCATCTCTTGTACGGGGAGGGAGGTGTACACTGGTGGGGCCCCATCTCTTGTACTGTGTGATGGTATAGTGAAGCCATAAGAGTGGGTTTCCCCTGCTGGTTGGGTCAATACAGTGCCACACGACCCCCCCCCCCCCCTCTCTCTACTAACAGACCCCGGTATTCTAAGCTAACGTACCACAGGGAGACGCTGGTTTTGTGGTATGGGTGAACACGGACCCGTCGAAGACCACATGGCACGTGTCTAGGAGGCCTGTGGTCCGCGTCCTACAACACCCTGTGTGTGTGTGTGTGTGTGTGTGTGTGTGTGTGTGTGTGTGTTGGGGTTGAGTAAAGACACCATGAAACCATCGTCAAGTCCCCAACCTTATTCCCATTTTCTCTTGATGAAATGTTACCTAAACCCAAATTCATTGTCAAGTTAAACCGAAGATAAAAATGAAATAAAAGTTATCTCACAACATGGCTCAGACGAACACTTCTCTCTCTCTCTCTCTCTCTCTCTCTCTCTCTCTCTCTCTCTCTCTCTCTCTCTCTCTCTCTCTCACACACACACACACACACACACACTTAACAAGTTTACTTTCTTTGATACAATTCTCTCTCTCTCTCTCTCTCTCTCTCTCTCTCTCTCTCTCTCTCTCTCTCTCTCTCTCTCTCTCTCTCTCTCTCACACACACACAAGGACAATAAATTTCCTGTCTCACAGTGTAATGGACTTCCGTCAAGAGCAACAACCATCTTCACATTCTCACAAGGATTCAATTTCCTGTCATACGAGCCAGCTCACAATCCAGCTGGTGCCCTGTGTCCATCTGTACTGAACCAACGCTTTCCTCATCTCCCCGCACCACCACCACCTGGGTTAATATATATATATATATATATATATATATATATATATATATATATATATATATATATATATATATATATATATATATACCTTATGTGTATATATATATATATATATATATATATATATATATATATATATATATATATATATATATATATATATATAACATGACATATATCATTATCATCATTAATACTAAATATCATCATCATCATCATCATTTTTATTATTACTATAATCATTATTATTATTATTATTATTATTATTATTATTATCATTATTATTATTATTATTATCATTATTATTATTATTATCATCATACCATCATCATCATTACTGTCATTATCATTATGATTATATCATCATCATTATCATGATCATTATTACTATCATTATAATTACATCATCATCATCATTATTACTACTATAATTCCAATTATTATCAGTCATCAATATTATCATTATTGTCATATCATAATTAACACTAGCCTTCATTATCATCATTATAATAATATCATTATTACCATTATCAGTATAATTATCATTATCAATATTGTCATTATCATCACGCTGGTGTGGGGTAGGAAGCTTATAGCCCACGTATGTATGGTCAGCTTACTGCCCATGTATGTATGGTCAGCTTACTGCCCACGTATGTATGGTCAGCTTACTGCCCACGTATGTATGGTCAGCTTACTGCCCACGTATGTATGGTCAGCTTACTGCCCACGTATGTATGGTCAGCTTACTGCCCACGTATGTATGGTCAGCTTACTGCCCACGTATGTATGGTCAGCTTACTGCCCACGTATGTATGGTCAGCTTACTGCCCACGTATGTATGGTCAGCTTACTGCCCACGTATGTATGGTCAGCTTACTGCCCACGTATGTATGGTCAGCTTACTGCCCACGTATGTAGGGTCAGCTTACTGCCCACGTATGTATGGTCAGCTTACTGCCCACGTATGTATGGTCAGCTTACTGCCCACGTATGTATGGTCAGCTTACTGCCCACGTATGTATGGTCAGCTTACTGCCCACGTATGTATGGTCAGCTTACTGCCCACGTATGTATGGTCAGCTTACTGCCCACGTATGTATGGTCAGCTTACAGCCCACGTATGTATGGTCAGCTTACTGCCCACGTATGTATGGTCAGCTTACTGCCCACGTATGTATGGTCAGCTTACAGCCCACGTATGTATGGTCAGCTTACTGCCCACGTATGTATGGTCAGCTTACTGCCCACGTATGTATGGTCAGCTTACTGCCCACGTATGTATGGTCAGCTTACAGCCCACGTATGTATGGTCAGCTTACTGCCCACGTATGTATGGTCAGCTTACTGCCCACGTATGTAGGGTCAGCTTACTGCCCACGTATGTATGGTCAGCTTACTGCCCACGTATGTATGGTCAGCTTACTGCCCACGTATGTATGGTCAGCTTACTGCCCACGTATGTATGGTCAGCTTACTGCCCACGTATGTATGGTCAGCTTACTGCCCACGTATGTATGGTCAGCTTACTGCCCACGTATGTATGGTCAGCTTACAGCCCACGTATGTATGGTCAGCTTACTGCCCACGTATGTATGGTCAGCTTACTGCCCACGTATGTATGGTCAGCTTACTGCCCACGTATGTATGGTCAGCTTACTGCCCACGTATGTATGGTCAGCTTACAGCCCACGTATGTATGGTCAGCTTACTGCCCACGTATGTATGGTCAGCTTACTGCCCACGTATGTATGGTCAGCTTACTGCCCACGTATGTATGGTCAGCTTACTGCCCACGTATGTATGGTCAGCTTACTGCCCACGTATGTATGGTCAGCTTACTGCCCACGTATGTATGGTCAGCTTACTGCCCACGTATGTATGGTCAGCTTACTGCCCACGTATGTATGGTCAGCTTACTGCCCACGTATGTATGGTCAGCTTACTGCCCACGTATGTATGGTCAGCTTACTGCCCACGTATGTATGGTCAGCTTACTCGCTGATTGTGTGTGGAGGCAGGGGGGGATGCAAGTCCTCCCCTCCTGTATTGTTACTATCAAAATGTAGCAACTATATATATATATATATATATATATATATATATATATATATATATATATATATATATATATATATATATATATATATATATATTTAACACCACGAACATATATGATTAACGACTAGCGGTCAGATAAAAAGTAATGTTAAATATACAAGGGTCGTACCGTCGTGCTCAAGGGTCGTCCCGTCGTGCTCAAGGGTCGTACCGTCGTGTTCAAGGGTCGTACCGTCGTGCTGAAGTAGTTCTATTGTGACCATGTACAGTGTAGTACCTATATGTACTGTACGGGGAGGGAGTTGTACACTGGTGGGGCTCCATCTCTTGTACTGTACGGGGAGGGAGTTGTACACTGGTGGGGCCCCATCTCTTGTACTGTACGGGGAGGGAGTTGTACACTGGTGGGGCCCCAACTCTTGTACTGTACGGGGATGGAGTTGTACACTGGTGGTGGCCCCATCTCTTGTACTGTACGGAGAGGGAGTTGTACACTGGTGGGGCCCCATCTCTTGTACTGTAAGGAGAGGGAGATGTACACTGGTGGGCCGCCATCTCTTGTACTGTACGGGGCGGGAGGTGTACACTGGTGGGACCCCCATCTCTTGTACTGTACGGGGAGGGAGTTGTACACTGGTGGGCCCCCATCTCTTGTACTGTATGGGGAGGGAGTTGTACACTGGTGGGGCCCCCATCTCGTACTGTACGGGGTGGGAGTTGTACACTGGTGGGGCCCCATCTCTTGTACTGTACGGGGAGGGAGTTGTACACTGGTGGGGCCTCATCTCTTGTACTGTACGGGGAGGGAGTTGTACACTGGTGGGGCCCCATCTCTTGTACTGTACGGGGAGGGAGTTGTACACTGGTGGGGCCCCATCTCTTGTACTGTACGGGGAGGGAGTTGTACACTGGTGGGGCTCCCATCTCTTGTACTGTACGGGGAGGGAGTTGTACACTGGTGGGGCCCCCATCTCTTGTACTGTACGGGGAGGGAGTTGTACACTGGTGGGGCCCCATCTCTTGTACTGTACGGGGAGGGAGTTGTACACGGGTGTGGCCCCATCTCTTGTACTGTACGGGGAGGGAGTTGTACACTGGTGGGGCCCCCATCTCTTGTACTGTACGGGGAGGGAGTTGTACACTGGTGGGGCCCCATCTCTTGTACTGTACGGTATACACATTATCACAATGTTCTTGCTTAATTTCATGTTATGTTCTCTGGTTGTTCTATCCTTCAACACCCTTTTGAAGAACTGTTCACTGCCTACGTCATCAGAATGGCTGAGGAACTTAAAAGTCGTGAACAGGTCACCCCCGGCTCTTCTCTCTTCCATTGTGAAATATATATGTGTGGGCTCCATCCATTCTGTGTATGTGACCCAGTTCCTTAATGTAGGTCCTGTGTGTGTGTGTGTGTGTGTGTGTGTGTGTGTGTGTGTGTGTGTGTGTGTGTGTGTGTGTGTGATCTGAGGGGAGAACACATAGGGGAGATCAGGAGGGGAGAAGAGAGGTGGGGTGTAGGAGGGGGAGGGGAGCGAGTGTGCAAGGAAGTAAATGGAGGTCACGGAGGACGGCTGGGGAGAAATACCCCCCCCCCCCCTCCCCTCCCCTCCCCACACCAGGACGTGGGCGGGGGGAAGGGGAGAGAGGAAACCTGGGGAGAGAGAGAGAGAGAGAGAGAGAGAGAGAGAGAGAGAGAGAGAGAGAGAGAGAGAGAGAGAGAGAAGCCAGGGAACAAGGAAGAGGGGGGAGAGAGAGAGCGTGGGGTGGGGAGGAGAGCGTGGGGCGGGGAGGAGAGCGTGGGGCGGGGAGGGGAGGAGAGTGTGTGTGTGTGTGTGTGTGTGTGTGTGGGATACAA
>NC_092255.1:2388166-2408166 GCF_036320965.1 Panulirus ornatus | reverse complement strand
GATACTTCGGGAAGAGCTGATGGCCGTGGCGTCACACAGTTAGTTTCATAACTTTAAGTTAGTTTTATAACTTTAAAGTCAACATGTTCACATGTGAACTTGAACACAGTTACACAGAGTGTAGGGCATGTGTTCTAACAGCCACGTAGCTACGGTGAACTACACACGGAACAAATACATCTACGAGGCTCATACATTATATGAACATTTAAAACATAATAATGAAGCGAAGTTAGTAATGCGCATTGTACACACGTACTAAAATGTGAAGAAAACCATGACCGAGAACCGTTGTTAACGTACGTTATCATACTTAATTGTGATGCAGTGTATAAAGCACATATAATTCGTTATGAACCTACCATATAACGCAGAAATAATTCGTTATGAACCAACCGTATAACGCATAAATAATTCGTTCTGAACCTCCCGCATAACGCATAAATAATTCGTTATGAACCAACCGTATAACGCATAAATAATTCGTTACGAACCAACCGTATAACGCATAAATAATTCGTTATGAACCTACCGTATAACGCATAAATAATTCGTTGTGAACCTACCTTATAACGCATAAATAATTCGTTATGAACCTACGGTATAACGCACACAAAATTCGTTACGAACTTACCAGATATCATTAGTCTTAAGTGGACACCATAGAAATCATATTGTAACAACATACAACTATGAAAATATAACAACACACACATATATCACACATATCATAAATATAAGATTATAATACATAATACCTTATATGTGATAGTTAACAGGTCTAACTTAGATCTAACAACGGTTAATGTCTAATCAGAACTTGACTACACCTTCTCCTCATATTTACTCTACATATTTTTGTTTATATATAAATATAAATGTAAATATTTTCCTTCTGTATATACGAAACATTTACCCCCATTGCTACATGCGTAGCTACAATGTACACAGTGGAGGTACGGGCAGCCGAACACCCTACCCGGAAGTAAATGAAAAAAAATAGGTAAATAAATAAATAAATAAATAAATGAAGGAATAGAAAATGAAAAATAAAAATTCTTATACATTAGCGTGGTTGTAGATGCCTTCGTTTTCTTCTGCAGGAATAATCTACAACATGAAAGAGACAAGCCCTGTGTCCTGACATGTATATAACTAATATAAATCGACATTCCTACACACACACACACACACACACACACACACATTTCAATTTCCCATACATACACAGTCCGTTTTTTACCAGTAAAACGCTACTTTCTAATCTCTAATTTCAAAAGCTTCTATTTTCTAGACACCACGGAACTCATATTCTTTTAAATACGACACCTCCCGTTTTCTATAACATTTTGTAATGCATTTGTTTTTAAGTTCGAATTTTCCAAAGTTCAATAACTTGCAGCTTTCCAAATATACGACAGTTTTCTCGTTCATTTCCCTTCCATTTTCTACGACTGCAGCGCCTTCCGTTTTCTACGACTGAAGCGCCTCCCGTTTTCTAAGCTAACGCGTCTCCCGTTTTCTCTTCCAAGTCAGAGAGTTGGTTCCCTTGCTGTGTCCTGGCTACAGGCACATATTTACCGGGGGTAAATGCCTGGCACATAAGGTATGGCTTCCTCGCTAACTTGCTACATGTTCTCGCTAAGTTAGCGCTTCCTTATTTCCCCCGTAACTCGGTGTAGCGGCGAGAAATATGACCAATATCCCCTCAGGGCCAGGAGTTGGCCAAGTTTCCCCCTCCCCAAACAACATCCTTCTTTCTCAATCCTTCCTTCTGGTTATCATATTGCCAACCCCGCTTCCCGTTTTCTCCAGGAGGGGTTTTGATGTCTAAACGACCAATTTCACTGCTGCTGATTTAAATATTGTCTTTTCTTTTTTTTTAAATACATAAATGGAAATATTGAGTCTTGAGCTCTCTCTCTCTCTCTCTCTCTCTCTCTCCCTACTATTTCACAGTTAACCTTTCCACTTCAAATTTCAAAGAGCGTCCTCCCTTGCTGTATTAGAACATTTTCTCGAACATCCCCCCCCCCCCCCCCCGTGAGTAAACATGTTCCAACAAGCGTTCATTTATGATTCTCCCTTTAAGCTACGCTCAACCCTCCTTTGTTTCCATGTATTTCGACCCGTTTCTTTTTCAAAACCTTCTTATTTCCGTAATCCGTCGGTCGCGTGCGGCCTGGGAGCGCGTCGCGTGCGTCCTGGGAGCGCGTCGCGTGCGTCCTGGGAACGCGTCGCGTGCGTTCTTGGAAACGCAAGGCGTATAATTTCCCAGGGCAAGACCGCGGGGGGGGGGGGGTCACCTCGGCAATAGCAAGGCACATCTAATAGCTCCTATTGGCCACCACTGGAACACACCAGTGGACGACCCGTACCACACCACTGGAACACACCAGTGGACGACCCGTACCACACCACTGGAACACACTAGTGGACGACCCGTACCACACCACTGGAACACACTAGTGGACGACCCGTACCACACCACTGGAACACACCAGTGGACGACCCGTACCACACCACTGGAACACACCAGTGGACGACCCGTACCACACCACTGGAACACACTAGTGGACGACCCGTACCACACCACTGGAACACACTAGTGGACGACCCGTACCACACCACTGGAACACACCAGTGGACGACCCGTACCACACCACTGGAACACACCAGTGGACGACCCGTACCACACCACTGGGACACACCAGTGGACGACCCGTACCACACCACTGGAACACACCAGTGGACGACCCGTACCACACCACTGGAACACACCAGTGGACGACCCGTACCACACCACTGGAACACACCAGTGGACGACCCGTACCACACCACTGGAACACACCAGTGGACGACCCGTACCACACCACTGGAACACACTAGTGGACGACCCGTACCACACCACTGGAACACACCAGTGGACGACCCGTACCACACCACTGGAACACACCAGTGGACGACCCGTACCACACCACTGGAACACACCAGTGGACGACCCGTACCACACCACTGGGACACACCAGTGGACGACCCGTACCACACCACTGGAACACACCAGTGGACGACCCGTACCACACCACTGGAACACACCAGTGGACGACCCGTACCACACCACTGGAACACACCAGTGGACGACCCGTACCACACCACTGGAACACACCAGTGGACGACCCGTACCACACCACTGGAACACACTAGTGGACGACCCGTACCACACCACTGGAACACACCAGTGGACGACCCGTACCACACCACTGGAACACACCAGTGGACGACCCGTACCACACCAGTGGACGACCCGTACCGCACCACTGGAACACACTAGGGAACCTCAACTACCAATTAAGTGGAACACTTACCCAAACACAGTGGAGCTACGAGCAGCATGAAGACAGACGAAGGAACGTAACAGATTGCTTGATGGAAAGGCACACCAAGACCTCACGACGGTGAGGTACTCTCTCTCTCTCTCTCTCTCTCTCTCTCTCTCTCAACATACACCAGCGTGAGGCCCGACTCCCCCCCTCCTCCTACCCCCCCCCCCCTCGTACTTCAAGCATGTCCCGCAGTCTGTCATTATAGACACACACACACACACACACACGTACACACACGCACACACGTACACACACGCACACACGTACACACACACACACACACACGTACACACGTACTCCTTGTAGTACAGAGTACAAACGTGTCATTACAGAGACGGGCCGGCACACACCACATTACCCACTATACAACACTACCATTCCTGACCCCACACCTGACCTCTGACCCCGGCACCTGACCCACCCACACGTAACCTCTGACCCCGGCACCTGACCCACCCCCCTCCCCACATAACCTCTGACCCCGGCACCTGACCCACCCACACGTAACCTCTGACCCCGGCACCTGACCCACCCACCACATAACCTCTGACCCCGGCACCTGACCCACCCCCCTCCCCACATAACCTCTGACCCCGGCACCTGACCCACCCACACGTAACCTCTGACCCCGGCACCTGACCCACCCACCACATAACCTCTGACCCCGGCACCTGACCCACCCACACGTAACCTCTGACCCCGGCACCTGACCCACCCACCACATAACCTCTGACCCCGGCACCTGACCCACCCCCACATGTAACCTCTGACCCCGGCACCTGACCCACCCCCCTCCCCACATAACCTCTGACCCCGGCACCTGACCCACCCCCCTCCCCACATAACCTCTGACCCCGGCACCTGACCCACCCCCCCATCCCATACATAACCTCTGACCCCGGCACCTGACCCACCCCCCTCCCCTCATAACCTCTGACCCCGGCACCTGACCCACCCCCCTCCCCTCATAACCTCTGACCCTTGATTACGTCTCGACCATCACCAGACCTCAGAAACAAGACAGACAGACATACAGACACACTCAGAATGACATAAAGACAAACACAGACACACACACAGAGACTAACAGGACACAGACAGAGACATAGACAGATTGACAGACACACAGACAGACAGAGAAATTGACAGGCACACAGACAGACAGACAGACAATGGGAAGGAGGAAGAATAATTCTGTACAAGTTGACATGGACGACCTTTCCTCTGGTTCATAAAGTTACCCTCCCTCACCCACACCTTCTCCCCCCCCAGCCCCGCCCCCCTCCTTCCCCTGGTAAGGTCACGCTCTTCAGGAGATGGGGGGGAGGGGGGGAGGGGGGGCTGGGCTGGGGGGGAATGGGGGATCGACCCATGGAGGGGGTAAGGGCTGAGGTAGATGGTGAGGAAGCCACTGGTCCACGCGCCATCTTCCTTCGCCGAAGGAAACAGACGCTGGAGGGCGGCCGAGGAGCGCCTCCGATGATTGGTCGGCAGCTGCCAGGGTGCGGACCAATCAAACCCCCCCCGGTTTTCATTTCCTCCTCCCGTTGTGACAGCCAATCACAGGAGGGCTCTTATTTTATCGTCAGTCGGGGAAACCAATCACGCGAGGCCTCGTATTTACCCGCTTGTCCCGCTATCCAATTATAGGCAGGGTTTTATTTACTCCCTGTCCGCGGGAACCAATCACCGCTGACCTCTCATTCCTAGGTCTGCCGCGGGAACCAATCACCTCTGAGCTCTCATTCATCCGTCCCTCACTGGAACCAGTCACTGCTGGCCTCTTATTCCTCACAGGGTACTAACCAATTACAGGGAAGATCTTTACGTGCACCGCCAGGGAACCAATCACATCCAAGCTATCATATGCTCTTCCTGTGAAGGAGCCAATCACAGCAACGCTCAGAAAAATGTTTGTCTCGCTGACCAATCACTCCAGCCATGACGTCATCGTCCACACAAGAACCAATCACAGGCGGACACTTTGTTTACCTGTTAAACACACCAATCACACGACGTCAAAGAAAACGAGAGCGATGGTTTTACCAACCAAATCCAAGCTTAATAAACCAACCAAAACCCAAGCTTAATAAACCAACCAAAACCCAACCAGCTTAATAAACCAACCAAAACCCAAGCTTAATAAACTAACCCAAACCCAAGCTTAATAAACCAACCAAAACCCAAGCTTAATAAACCAACCAAAGCCCAAGCTTAATAAACTAACCCAAACCCAAGCTTAATAAACCAACCAAAACCCAAGCTTAATAAACCAACCGAAACCCAAGCTTAATAAACCAACCGAAACCCAAGCTTAATAAACCAACCGAAACCTAAGCTTAATAAACCAACCAAAGCCCAAGCTTAATAAACCAACCAAAACCCAAGCTTAATAAACCAACCAAAACCTAAGCTTAATAAGCCAACTAAACCCAAACTTAGCGAACCAACTGGACCCAAGCTTAATAAACCAACCGAAACCTAAGCTTAATAAACCCACCAAAACCCAAGCTTAATAAACCAACCAAAACCTAAGCTTAATAAGCCAACTAAACCCAAACTTAGCGAACCAACTGGACCCAAGCTTAATAAACCAACCGAAACCCAAGCTTAATAAAACCAACCGAAACCCAAGCTTAATAAACCAACCGAAACCCAAGCTTAATAAACCAACCCAAACCCAAGCTTGATCAAGCCATGATGGGGAACACCCCCCCCCCCTGTAGTTAAATGTGTGGATCATTGCAACTGTTCTTATGGCCGTCATGCACACCCTTACACAACACACCAGCTCGCGTGCGTGCGTGCGTCCCTCACACATCCTGGGACACCACGCCTGGGACACACATCCTGGGACACCACGCCCTGTGTACATACATGTTAAGCCTGGGACATTGTAAAGTTATCCCGGAGCATCTTCAGATAGAGATAAACATTGGGACATCGTCATCTGGGACATCTGTTGATGTCAGATCCATGGATAAACCATGGGACATCATAAAGATAATCTGGGACATCTGCTGATGTCAGATACATATATAAACCATGGGACATCATAAAGATAATCTGGGATATCTGTTGACGTCCCATGGATAAACCATGGGACATCATAATCTGGGACATCTGTTGATGTTAGATACATAGATAAATCTTGGGACATCTGTTGATATCAAATACATAGATAAACACTGGGACATCATATGAATGATCTGGGACATCTGTTGATGTCAGATACATAGATAAACAATGGGACATCATAAGATAATCTGGGACATCTGTTGACGTCCTGGCACAAGTGTCAGGCAGTAGAATAATGATATTTTAGAGTAACATTTTATACGGGGTTTCTAAAGTGGACTGGTTGATGCAGGGTTTCTAAAGAGGACTGGTTGATACGGGGTTTCTAAAGTGGACTGGTTGATACAGGGTTTCTAAAGAGGACTGGTATATAAGGGGTTTCTAATGTGGACTGGTATATACAGGGTTTCTACCTAGTCTTCCACGTGATGAATGCCGTGGCAGGGAGGGTATGTTGTGGGCTGAGTGGGTCAGTATTGGAAGATGGGCATACTGGGTGGGCTGGGTGGGTCAGTACTGGGAAGTGGGTGGGCTGGGTGGGTCAGTACTGGGAAGTGGGTGGGCTGGGTGGGTCAGTACTGGGAGGTGGATGGGCTGGGTGGGTCAGTACTGGGAGGTGGACATGCTAGGTGGGCTGGGTAGGTCAGGACTGGAAGGTGGGCATGCTGGGCATGCTGGGTAAGTACCGGGTGGTGGGTTGGCTGGGTCAGTACTGGGAGGTGGGCATGCTGGGTGGGTTGGCTGGGTGGGTGGGTACTCACCCTCGCTGGAAGAGGTCAACGTTGTAGAACTTGTGGATGTGTAGCGCCAGTTCGATGGTGGCTTGAAGTTCTCCCATGGTGCTCCAGGGTCGTAGCTACCGCCTCCTCCTCCTCCTCCTCCTCCTCCTGCTGGTGCCTCCTCCTCCTCTTCTTCCTCCTCCTCCTCCTTCAAGTCGTACCAGACTCCCAGTCGTCTGTGGTCGTCCTCCGTCACTCACAACACCCGGGTTGTCGTGCACGAGCCACAGCACTCCCTACCCCTCACACTTATAACCCCCCTCACTTTACGGATCCACTTTACTGAGGCTTGTAGCCACACTTTTATGATCTGGTTTGAGTTCCTGTTTTACTTTATATGTTTCAGCACTGTATCGCTCGTCTTCACTGACTTGTCTCTCTTCTTTTTTCCTGCCACGTTAACACGTCTTTCCTTCTTACTGTTTGTCTCGCACTCACATATGACCTCACGCACGTCCGTCCCTTCCCCCCTGGTCGCTTAGCGTCCCTGGAGCGCTCGTCTCGCGTGCAAATGTCTGGGGACGCCTCCCGAAATCGTCCCCAAAAAAAGGTCCCAGATGGTCCTTCCTTCCCCACCGGCCCCCACCCCGCGTCCCGTCTCAAGACGCTGAGGCTTCACAGACAAAAAGAGAAAAAAAAGGGAACAAAGAACACGTGAGGTTTGGGGCTCAGAAGGGATCTTCGAATCAGATGAGGTTGAGGGAAGATGGTCCAGAGGACGACGTGTATATATACAGGTGGGGAGATGACCCGTCTACAGCCTCCAGCGGGACGAGTCCACAAGGACCCAGCGAGGTAAGAGGACTACAAGATAGCCTGAGCGCGCAGTGAGGCAGGTCAAGTTCCACCCGCCAGCGAGGGAGAGGACGTCCGCCAGGGGAAGCAACGTGGTTTACACCTCAGCCTTGGGCGCCTACCGTCTCACATAACATAGTCACAAACCCTCCCCAGGAGGAGCACTTGCACCGCGGCTGTTTTTGAGGAGGATAATGATGCCGCTGCTGCTGCCGCTACTACTGCCGCAGCTGCTGCCGCAGCCGCTGCCGCAGCCGCCGCCGCTGCTGCTGGCCAAGTCCACCACACACATGTTCCTCAGCTTTAAGTACGGCCACTCGTCCGACACCCGAGACCGTCGCCTAACTTGGACTCCTCCTCCAAGGTTCACTGGTCCTCCAGGAAGACGTTTGCCCAAGTGCTAGAGGGAGGGCGACGGGTGGCTGACCCACACGTTTAATCTGTGGATGTCACTCACCCATCCTTACCCATGGGTGAGTCTCTTACACTGGTGAGTAAACATGACAGCCCCGGTACAACACTTTCTTACATATATGGAACTTCCACCTCGCGTGTGTATGTATATATGTATGTTTCTATATGTATATATATGTGGAAACAGTTGTGTGGTGTGCGATGAACACCACCACGTCAGGTAACGCTGGCTGAGGTCAGGATGACGTCACGGGACGAGCTGAGGTCAGGATGACGTCACGGGAGTGGCTGAGCTCAGCGCGATGTCAAAGGGCATCGCCTGAGGGTCAGCAGGGGTGGTGACGGCCAGGTCACGCTGGCTGAGGTCAGCGTGACATCAGTGTACAGTGACTGACGTCAGCAAGGGAAACACACATTCTCTCTCTCTCTCTTTCTCTCTCTCTCTCTATCTATCTATCTCTCTCTCTCTCTTTCTCCAGCAGTTTTGATTGAGTATCACATATTTCATGAGAGTTCATGGTGCGTCTTGCCTCAGGTCAGGCGGGATGAAGGACCAGCTGGGACCCGTGCCGCCCACTGGCCCCCCCTCCTGGCCACAGCTCGCTGTAGGGGGGCGCCGACCGCCCACATCTGCCAAAATGAAAACAAAAACACACCTCGTCAGGTCTCAGGTCTGGAAACAGGAAAACTTGACAATTCCTAATAACACAAAACTGTATATAAAAACAAAACTACAACACAAAATATTTCATACAACATATAAAATATTCTCTAAAGTTAAATATAAGGTTACCTTAAGATATAAATAATTTTCCCCGTACAGACGAGTCAAACTTACATAATCTCATAGAAAGGACAATTCCCAACTCTTCGCGTGATGGCTATTTCACTAATGTCATGAGCTTGAAATGAACTGGTTCATCACATTATACACCACACACACACATCCATCCAGGTGGCCACTACAACTGTCACACACATACGGGACAATCTGTGCCAGTAATGGCACACCAAAGCGCACCCGAATCCAAACTGTGCCAATAATGGCACACCAAAGCGCACCCGAATCCAAACTGTGCCAATAATGGCACACCGAGCTCACCCGAATCCAATCTGTGCCAATAATGGCGCACCGAAATCCAACCTGTGCCAATAATGGCACACCGAGCGCACCGAAATCCAACCTGTGCCACTAATGGCATCTTACGAACAAGTTGTTACTGGCTTCAAGAATCTGTGGCAGGTTTGAGTTGGCGAATCGTTAACCATAATTATAATCATGTTATTATCCAATCCACCAGAGACAATATCATGAGTCGTGTGGAAAAGTAAACACTCTTAGCGAAGTTGTTAAGCAAAGTCAACTATTTTCTGATAAGTCTGGGAAATATAAATGACAATATTAACATGGCAAATAAGCTGTCAAATTCATAACTCACTGCTAACTTACGCTAACTTCCAGAGTCGAGTTGTTCATGGAAAAGGAAAGGATATATATATATGTGTATATATATATATATATATATATATATATATATATATATATATATATATATATATATATATAGAGTGAATTGGAGCGATGTGGTATACAGGGGTTGACGTGCTGTCAGTGGATTGAATCAAGGCATGTGAAGCGTCTGGGGTAAACCATGGAAAGCTGTGTAGGTATGTATATTTGCGTGTGTGGATGTGTGTATGTACATGTGTATGGGGGGGGGGGTTGGGCCATTTCTTTCGTCTGTTTCCTTGCGCTACCTCGCAAACGCGGGAGACAGCGACAAAGTATAAAAAAAAAAAAAAAAAAAATATATATATATATATATATATATATATATATATATATATATATATATATATATATAGTATGTTTACCAAATGGCGTCCTAGCTTCGTCTCCTCGATGTACATCAACTGAATGTATATTTCTCTCTTGTGTCTCCCCTGATGATGTGATTATTACACGAAAGTGCACTTGGGAACTTATCGTGTTTTATTTTCCCCGTGGACTCAAAGGAATATCTTGATCGCGCGCAAAATTGTGATCCTTTCCAATATATACACGCACACACACACACACACACATATATATATATATATATATATATATATATATATATATATATATATATATATATATATATATATATGATAATCTACAGTCGAACACAGCCACCCGCTACACCCCAGGCAATGTTGGGGCAAGAGAAAGAAGGGAAGGCCACTTCATGGCCACTTAAAAACTCCCAAATTAATTAGGAGAATCTTGAAATATCAAGGCGGAAAATCCGGAGACTAACTCCCCCCCGCGCCCCGTGTGGGGTGAGGAGCGAGGGTTGGGGAGTTACCTCCCCTGGGGAGTCAAGCTTGCGCCCCGCCGCCCGCCCGCCCAGCCAATCACCGCCTCGCTGGCCCCAGTTAGGATGGCGTTCCCGCGATGTGATTGGCCAAGCGCTGAGAGCCACGTGGTGCGAGAACACCATGAAATAAACTGTACGTACGTAAACACGTCATGAAAACGTATAACGAAATGTAATACTTGTGGATAATTCCTATGTACCCTCAACTTCCCGTTTTCTTTTCATCTGGGGCGGTATTGGCAATTTGCATACCTCATCCTCAGTGAACCTGGTCTGTCTAATAATGATTATAATCGCTATTTTACTCAATATTTAGATATGTGATTATCAGGGTGAGAAACTACCTGTATAGAAGAACTAATAAGCAATTTGACATTTATAAATCTTTTATATATATATATATATATATATATATATATATATATATATATATATATATATATATATATATATGTGTGTGTGTGTGTGTGTGTGTGTGTGTGTGGTGGTTGGCCATTCTTTCGTCTGTTTCATTGCGCTACCTCGCTAACGCGGGAGACAACGTGAGGAAGGTGATTATAAGTTGACGTTTGACGACTATAATGACCCAAGCATCAACCACCACCTTACACGTCATCAGTAAAGGTATCGTAACGGTCAATCCTCGTGTGGTTACCCTCCACACGGACGATACGTGAAGCAGCATCAGTTAGGCAGGAGGCATCTTGAGGGAGCTGGGGTCAAAATGATACCCGGAGATCAGAATGGGAAGCAGTATCATGAGACAGACGATGGGCTGCAGGGTTAATATGACAGAAGTTTTTTTCTATGGATTCCATTCTGGGTAAAAGACACGTAATAAGTACTCCAAAATGGAGGACGAGGAATGCTACAGCCGATGCGAAAGAAAATAAATGTGGCATCAACACAACCTCACCAGCTCCTGGGAGATCATACACAGCTTCCAGGGTAGAGCAGAGGAATGCGTTATGGCCAATATGTTCATCATATCAGCGCAGGGATGACCTCCAGGGTCATGACCCCTAGCAGGTGGCAGGCCTGTAACCCAACCCAGCGTTGAAATGGAGAGACTGGAAGACATGACGCTGCCCGAATGAAGCGAGGGAAAGATATGGTCAAGTGTGAGGGTAAGTACTGGAGGGGAGGGAGGTTATACCATGATAAGTGGTCAACGTGATGGTTAACAGGGTTCGGCGGAGGAAGTGGTGTCCTTCACGGATACATGAAACACTGGTGGTGGCAAGCGACAGCCCTGGTGCACACCACTGGTGGTGGCAAGCGACAGCCCTGGTGGACACCACTGGTGGTGGCAAGCGACAGCCCTGGTGCACACCACTGGTGGTGGCAAGCGACAGCCCTGGTGGACACCACTGGTGGTGGCAAGCGACAGCCCTGGTGGACACCACTGGTGGTGGCAAGCGACAGCCCTGGTGGACACCACTGGCGGTGGCAAGCGACAGCCCTGGTGGACACCACTGGTGGTGGCAAGCGACAGCCCTGGTGGACACCACTGGTGGTGGCAAGCGACAGCCCTGGTGGACACCACTGGTGGTGGCAAGCGACAGCCCTGGTGGACACCACTGGTGGTGGCAAGCGACAGCCCTGGTGGACACCACTGGTGGTGCCGGGGAAGAAGGAAGAGGGAGGTTGCCACCATCGATTACCCACACCCACTCCTCCGATGAAATGACTGGACAGGAAGCTATGCAGTAGAAAACGGATAGAAACACAGGAGAAAACGGAGACAAACACAGGAAGCTATGCAGTAGAAAACGGTGAGAAACAATAGAAAACGGAGATAAACACAGGAAGCTATGCAGTAGAAAACGGATAGAAACACAGGAGAAAACGGAGACAAACACAGGAAGCTATGCAGTAGAAAACGGTGAGAAACACAATAGAAAACGGAGATAAACACAGGAAGCTATGCAGTAGAAAACGGATAGAAACACAGGAGAAAACGGAGACAAACACAGGAAGCTATGCAGTAGAAAACGGTGAGAAACACAATAGAAAACGGAGATAAACACAGGAAGCTATGCAGTAGAAAACGGATAGAAACACAGGAGAAAACGGAGACAAACACAGGAAGCTATGCAGTAGAAAACGGTGAGAAACACAATAGAAAACGGAGATAAACACAGGAAGCTATGCAGTAGAAAACGGATAGAAACACAGGAGAAAACGGAGACAAACACAGGAAGCTATGCAGTAGAAAACGGTGAGAAACACAATAGAAAACGGAGATAAACACAGGAAGCTATGCAGTAGAAAACGGATAGAAACACAGGAGAAAACGGAGACAAACACAGGAAGCTATGCAGCAGAAAACGGTGAGAAACACAATAGAAAACGGAGATAAACACAGGAAGCTATGCAGTAGAAAACGGATAGAAACACAGGAGAAAACGGAGACAAACACAGGAAGCTATGCAGTAGAAAACGGTGAGAAACAATAGAAAACGGAGATAAACACAGGAAGCTATGCAGTAGAAAACGGAGAAACACAATAGAAAACGGAGATAAACACAGGAAGCTATGCAGTAGAAAACGGAAACAGAAAGCTATGCAGTAGAAAACGGAAACACAGGAAGCTACGCAGTAGAAAACGGAGAGAAACACAGGAAGCTATGCAGTAGAAAACGGAAAGAAACGCAGGAACCTACGCGTTAGAGAACGAAGATAAAAAATAAAGGTTTAGTCGATAAAAAAAAAAAAAATTACGTGTTTTTACCATGTCGAATAATTGGAGGGTTGGAGGATGATGATAACAGATGTGTGTTTACAGTGTTGTGTGTAGACTGTTGTCATGACCTATAAACTGTTATCATCATCATTATTATCATGATCAGTGGATGCCTTGTGGAAGGGAAAACTAAGAGAAGATCCCCCACAATGAGACACAAGAATCAGAGAACTTGCACAAACAAAAAAAAAAAAAAAAGGAAAAATAAATATGTTTTAGCGTATTAAGGTTGTTGCACGAAGCTGACATTGTCATAATTACATTTTCATAAATATGCCAAACGTTCAGCTGGCCAATAGATGGCAGGCGGAGCAACTCAGTTGACACATGAAAAATACATGAAAGTCAGTCAAGAAAAACAGTGACGCAATCTTAATACGTTAGTGACGCAAATATTGAGAATATAAAAACGCAAGGTAAGAAATGAAGAACAAAGGTGATGAGAGAAAAAAAAAACAAGAGGAGACTACATTAACTAGGTCATATAAGACCAAGACTACAAAAAAAACTAAAAGGAAAAACAATATTGCTTAAGTTTCCCCTGACGTCATAAAACGGCATCCAACACACAGACGAACACACACACACACACACACACACACACACACACACACACAAGGCTGTCAACACAAAGTTTTATGGATTTCACATTTTCAAAATGGCCGGGATAATTTCTTACATCCATTACAGTTACTAGACTTACACAACGTATTCAAACAGAAATACATCCTTTGGGTAATAATAATGCCACCTAATTTCTATTCTCAACTTTAAGTTGGCTGATTGGAGTAATGAGTTTTGCAGAACACACCTGGGTGGGTGAGGAAGCGTAGGAGGAACATTACATATATATATATATATATATATATATATATATATATATATATATATATATATATATATATGATGTGATTATTACACGAAAGTGCACTTGGGAACTTTTCGGGTTTCATTTTCCCCGTGGACTCAAGGAATATATATATATATATATATATATATATATATATATATATATATATATATATATATATATATATATATATATTGTGAAAAAGGAGGTCAAGCTTCACAGGGGTCATGACCTCGCCCCCATCCCCTGGCCAGGGGTCCACTGACCTCACATTTTCTTTGAATTTCCCCCTCCTTCCGGGGGCCTCACACGGCTTGTAAACCTTCCTTCCTGCAGGTGTAGCGGTGGCTTCTGTCCCTAATAGACGGTTCCTTCATGTACCTGCTGCAGTGGTGGCTACTGTCCCCACTAAGCGACGCTGGTCGTTAAATCCACCTTAATCTTTTTTCACTAAATCAAAAATAACAAAAATAAAAAAAACCATGGTAACAGTTTCCACAGTTCTTGTCTAACACTTTACTATACAAGTCTATAGGACAGTGTGTGTAGTTAGAACTCACTCCACGTTGCATTCATCATGACCTTCGTCATGACCCGCTGACCTTAACCAAACCACCCCATCCCAGGTCATCATCATCATCCACACTAGGATGTAACCAAACCACCCCATCCCAGGTCATCATCATCATCCACACTAGGATGTAACGTAGCCAGTTAACACGACGCCTAAATGGCTTATCTGGGAACTGCTGGAACACATGTGAACACTGCCGAGGTTAAATGGTGATGTGTTACAGTCTGTTTACTAAATTTACATATAGTAAAGCAATGCATAATTGCCTATGTTAATTAGTTCAAGGGTTACAACCACTGTATAAAAATAGACTGACGTTAAAATAACTATATGAAAACGTTTGTTTCCATCATATATATATATATATATATATATATATATATATATATATATATATATATATATATATATATATATATATATAAATATATTCCTATGAGTCCACAGGGAAAATGAATATCTTGATCACGCGCAAAATTGTGATCCTTTCCAATATATATATATATATATATATATATATATATATATATATATATATATATATATATATATATATTTCCCTGGGGATAGGGGAGAAAGAATACTTCCCACGTATTCCCTGCGTGTCGTAGAAGGCGACTAAAAGGGAAGGGAGCGGGGGGCTGGAAATCCTCCCCTCTCGTTTTTTTTTTTTTTTTTTTTTTTTGATTTTCCAAAAGAAGGAACAGAGAAGAGGGCCAGGTGAGGATATTCCCTCAAAGGCCCAGTCCTCTGTTCTTAACGCTACCTCGCTATCGCGGGAAATAGCGAATAGTATGAAAAAAAAAAAAAAAAAAAAAAATATATATATATATATATATATATATATATATATATATATATATATATATATATATATATAAAGAACTTACAAAATATAAATATAGTGAAAAATCTTACACTCTACACTTTCCATTTCCTACGCAATCGTGTCAGAAATCTCAAATTCAAAAAGTCATATAAATTCTAAGTTGCCTTCACACATCACATGCAGGAGGCTGATCCCCAATACGAGTCGTCTATCATGACAGCAAACAGTTCATAAATAATACTCTCATCACAAGACACACTTACGCAACCCTTCAAACAGTCACCAAGAAAATACATTTAAAAAGGTATATATAAAAAAAAAAAATGGGTAAAATTTCAAATTCAAATTACGTTTTACAGGGCGAACTAGACGAAAAATGTCACGGAGGATAAAAGATGTAAATTGGGTAAATCTTTTACACAGCCAGACTCATGGTTTTGTCTGAAGTTCTTCACTATAATTTGAACAAACTTAAAGAGGAAAAAAAAAAAAAGGAAAGATGTGCAACTCGCCCTTTATGTGTTATGTGACAAACCCCATCGGGCCGGGCTTTATATATATATATATTTTTTTTTTTTTCATACTATTCGCTATTTCCCGCGATAGCGAGGTAGCGTTAAGAACAGAGGACTGGGCCTTTGAGGGAATATCCTCACCTGGACCTCTTCTCTGTTCCTTCTTTTGGAAAATTAAAAAAAAAAAACAAAAAACGAGAGGGGAGGATTTCCAGCCCCCCACTCCCTTCCCTTTTAGTCGCCTTCTACGACACGCAGGGAATACGTGGGAAGTATTCTTTCTCCCCTATCCCCAGGGAAATATATATATATATATATATATATATATATATATATATATATATATATATATATATATATATATATAACTGAATTATATTTCTTGTATATCCCCTGATGATGTAATTATTGCACGAAAGTGCACTTGGGAACATCGTGTTTCATTTCCCCGTGGACTCTTAGGAATATATATATATATATATATATATATATATATATATATATATATATATATATATATATATATATATATATATATATATATATATCGAGGACTTCACTGGTGAAGTGTCTTTCGGTAAGGCTGTATCATCGTCACTGAACGGAAAAAAAAGAAATACAGTTTTGCCATTGCTAAAGAGTCCCTCCCTTCCCTGCTACTGATTGTGGCTACACGCATTCGCTCATTCGTCACCAGAGAAGCCAATGGTGGCCTTGGAATACGGTACATGTCTCTCCCAGTAGCCTTAGTCACACACACGAAGAAAGCTTGGTTATCTAACCTATGACAACATAGCAGTAAAATATATATATATATATATATATATATATATATATATATATATATATATATATATATATATATCACTGAAGTGTTCTGATAGCACTGATCAGATAGGTGTGAGAAGAAGAAAAACAACAGAACACAATGGATTCATATCTAGGTGTGGGAGGAAGAAGAGAATCTTTGCCGTAGTGAGTGTTGATAAAATTGTCAGGCGCCCTTACTGCTTTGGAAGTGAAAAAAATGCTGAAACCAATTAAAAATCGTGGCATTCAGCCATTCGAACACCTCTCAGTAAATAACAAAAATAAAACAAAAAACATTCATTAGTAACAACCAAGACATTTTTTAAAGCTGAGATAAAATCTAACATTAATTCAGGTAAAATTAAAGTAAATTTGTAAACGCGCGCGTCTCAGACATGGTGCACAAGGTAAACAGAAGATAGAACATTTCACTATGTTTCTGAAACCATGGCGGACACAGAGAATATCAGGAGACTCCTGAATTTCAGGCCAGTCGCCAGTACTTTACTGAAAGCACTGAAAGGGGGAAAATACGAGTCATTGGATGGTATGTAGTGAAGGTTGTTAAACCTCGTCAAGTCATAAGCTTATACGTACATTGGCCAAATATAATTTTGTATGATCCAAACGCGTCATAATGAACCAACACCAGGAACAGACTATGTCCATAATTTGGAGAGAGGGTAACGTGAAAACTTACAGATATCGAAAAGAAAGAAAAAAATATATTGGTTACTCCGAAAGAAATTAGAGAAAATGGGAGGTCTGTGCCATACTATAGAGAATGGTATATAGATGGAATACTAGGGATGACAGTGAATGAAACACAAGATGAAGTACCGAGGTGATACCAAAGTGAATGAAACAGAAAACGGTACAATGATGTGATCCTGTAGTAAATGAAACGGAAAAGAGAGAAGTGAAATGAAACTGAAGTGAATGAAGCAGGAAATGATAAATGATGAGACAATGAAGTGAATGAAATAGATTATGAGTGAGAGTCATGTCCATGAAACAGAGAATGGACTACTATGGAGAATATATGACAAAGAAGATGGGGTACTTAGGGGATACAACGTGAACGAAAAGGAAAACGGACGGATGATACGACAGAAAACGGACTATTAGGCTGTTAGCAAAGTAAATAATGCAGAAAACGGGGTACTGGTTGCAAACCAACAGGACGGAGAAAACAGAGGTGATACTAAAGTCCCTGAAACAGAAAATGGAGAAATGATCTTGAAGAGAATGACATCATAAATAACCGAGTACTGAGGTAAATAAGTAGATGTGTATGAAGAATATCCATAAAGGAGATTATTCTCACATAATGTTTACGTATATTCTCTCCTCTTCCTATTTTTTCTCTAGTTTCCTTCTCTCATTCTGTTCCAATCAAGTCCCCCCTCAAAAATTCGTTTCCGCTCGACCGAGCGGGGTGTTTGGCGCCAAATTTTATTTCGACACTTGAGAAGATTTTACAGAGACTGGCTGGGTAGGTCGACAGTTTTAAGAAGGAGAGCAAGGCGTTGGAGGACCCTATTGTGCTAAGCATGAAAACTGACTCTCTCTCTCTCTCTCTCTCTCTCTCTCTCTCTCTCTCTCTCTCTCTCTCTCTCTCTCCTTTGATCAGTCTGTGAAAGTGATGGTTTTGTTTATTCGCCCTAACTAACTCAAAATTGGTTGATCATTACACTGATTTTTAATTTCTTGGCTTTGTATCTGTTTTTAGGGGATGTAACATCTTTGCAGTCAATGAGTTGAAATCTGGAGGTCTTATATATATATTATGGGAAAGGATCACAATTTTGCGCGTGATTAAGATATTCCTATGAGTCCACGGGAAAAATGAAACACGAAAAGTTCCCAAGTGCACTTTCGTGTAATAATCACATCATCAGGGGAGACATCGAAGAGACGAAGCTAGGGCGAAACTAGCTAGCGGCCTCTAGCAATTCGTAGTAAGTTTATTGATTATATTCTTACGCACAGAAACTACATACAAAACGTACGTACATTTTCAATCAATGATTACGGATTCCTTATACACGTCGAGTCATAATATTCATTATCGGTCTTTTATACTTTATCAATAAATCACATTTAATAAAAACATATCTAAAGAAGTTTTGTGGAAACATTTCAAGGAAGGAATGCCAGCAATTTACATACTTTACTACCAGTGTTGATTTCTGCATCGCTCATTGATCCACTTCACCTTCCACGTTCGGTTACTATGTTCAACCCTTCGTGAACAAAGATAGGCTCTATGAACACGACGGTAAGACCCGTGGGTAAGTAGGCATGACCTTTTAAAAAAAAAAAAGGCCCGGGTCAAAGGGCAGAGCAGCAGCACGCGCAACTCCCCCCCCTCGTAAAAAAGGGCCAGTCCCTGTCATGATGGTGGAGCGGTGTGTGTGTGGGGAGAGAGAGAGAGAGGGAGGGAGGTGGAGGAGGTGGAGAAGCCGCTGCTGGTGGTGCAGCAGTAGACCGGGCGACGCCTTGCCTTGCCAGACAGCTTGACGACGGCATGACGGGGAGGCAGGCAGGGAGGCAGGGGGGAGGTACAGACATGCATGGCACTCTGACATTACAGACAGAGAGGGAGGTGGTGGAGGGGTGAGTGGCCTGCTGGCGTGAGGCTCCGGCTAGAACAACAACAACAAGAACAACAATAAACCGTCACACACACACACACACACACACACACACACCCAGGGGGGGACTTTCCCTCACTACTACTGCTACTTCATGCACACAACCCCCCCCTCCCTCCCTCCCTCCACTACCACTGCTGCTGCTACCACACACCACACACCACCACAACGACTACTGTTCCCACTACCACACACCACCACCACCACAAC
>NC_092255.1:2210666-2383166 GCF_036320965.1 Panulirus ornatus | reverse complement strand
TCTGAATGACATAACACTATTAGCCCTCAATCACTGTCTCCCAAACTCTGCCTCATGTTCTACTGTTCTCCAACATCTCCTTCATGTTCTACTGTTCTCCAACATCTCCTTCATGTTCTACTGTTCTCCAACATCTCCTTCATGTTCTACTGTTCTCCAACATCTCCTTCCTGTTCTACTGTCCTCCAACATCTCCTTCGTGTTCAGAGATGAACACCAGAGAAAAAGAAGCGAAGAACAATTAGAAAACTTAGGCGAGAGGTAATTAGAGAGACAACACAGAATGGTTATATTGAAATAAGGTAAATTCTCACATAACAAAGAACAAGTGATAATGACTCACACGAAACAAAGAATAAATAAAGAGAACATCATCAATAACATGAACAAGAACAAACACACATTAATGTTTCCAGACGAGAACGTAACACAAGCCAAAAATGAAACAAAATAAAAGATGAATTCAATATGCTAATTGAATCAATATTATTCACAAGACAATACAAAGAAAAAAAAATATACAAAGATTATATCGATAACACGTTATCTACACAGTATGATAAGAATGATATCACTCAGGTTGATAAGTTGAAGGTGATAACAATGACCACAGAGGCACTTGAACACAAAGACCATATGGGTTTTCTAACAGACCTTCCCAAAGACGAAGAGGGAATACACAAACCAACCAATGATGCTCAAGTTTGACACAGCCAACCCGAGGGTGTAGCACAGACGAAGGAGGAGTGTACAAGACACGAGATGACAGTCCTGTATATCTGAAGTATACTGGAACTTCATGATGGCAGTGTAGTTGAAGTATACTGAGACAGAACCCAAATGACGGTAGCAGAGCTGAAGTATATTTATAAAGCCAAGATAACAGTATGGTTACACAAGATGACACACCGTGTGCCACACATACACGAAGGGTTGATCTACGCGCCCCCTAAAAACACAGTCTAGCTCGACCTTAACGTGTGACTTCCCTCGTGACTGTAGTCTTTGAACAAGTAATGAAGGAAGGCATAATGCAACAGCGAGTGAATGACCATCACACTGATGAAGGTCAACATGGATTTATGGCCGCCACAACAACACAAACGCCCTCTGCACAAATGGAAGACGAACACACGTGGAAAATACCACAACGGGGAATAAGGACGCATCCCGTGTGTCTTGCCTTGACTAAAACCTTCTCACAAACTATACAACACCACTGGATAAAACGGGTCAAACTATACAATACCACTGGATAAAACTTGGTCAAAGTATACAATACCACTGGATAAAACTGGTCAAACTATACAATACCACTGGATAAAACGGGTCAAACTATTCTATACCACTGGATAAAACGGGTCAAACTATACAATACCACTGGATAAAACGGGTCAAACTATACAATACCACTGGATAAAACGGGTCAAACTATACAATACCACTGGATAAAACTGGTTAAACTATACAATACCACTGGATAAATCTGGTCAAACTATACAATACCACTGGATAAAACGGGTCAAACTATACAATACCAATGGATAAAACTTGTCAAACAAAACTTAACAGGTACATTTGGTCAATGCACTGAGGAGTTTCTATCTGTTGGAAGATGCTTCGTGAGAAGTTGCTCAAGGCACACAACCAGGTCCCACACTCGTCCACAAATCATGACAGAAGACCAACTTATGCACGAAAGTGTAATCCTTGTGGTGTCCACTGACACGCCCCACGTGCAGCATGCCCGCGCGTGCACGACACGAGAGCAGCAGAGCTGTGTGGCAAGAAGGTGAACAGTCAAGGAACTGGACACAGTCGAATGGAATTTGGAGTGAGAAAGGGGTGTGAGGGGGAGAGGGATAAACGAAACAAAAGCCAGGTGATACAAGGGGGGGAGACAGAGTGAGCCGGATGGCATCTTCAAAACAAGGTCCAGAAAGCGAGCAATAATCATCAATGGCGTAGTAGAAACAGATGGAAACAAAGAAGTGGGTGTGGGAGCTGTTGTTGACGTGGAAGTGGGTGTGGGAGCTGCTGTTGTTGACGTGGAAGTGGGTGTGGGAGCTGTTGTTGACGTGGAAGTGGGTGTGGGAGGTGTTGTTGACGTGGAAGTGGGTGTGGGAGGTGTTGTTGACGTGGAAGTGGGTGTGGGAGGTGTTGTTGACGTGGAAGTGGGTGTGGGAGCTGTTGTTGACGTGGGAGTAGGATGGGTCCCACAGGGTGGTCAACTGGGTCCTGGGATCTGTCCGATCCCGCTCGAGCGGTGATCTTCGCTGGAGAGTTTCAGTGATGTCGGCACTGCCGTAAACCACAATTTGTAAAGGAAGAAAAAAAATATTAGATCAGATATCAGGATGTGTGTGTGTGTGTGTGTGTGTGTGTGTGTGTGTGTGTGTGTGTGTGTGTGTGTGTGGTACGTAGTGTCAAGTGCTGTGAGTGAGCAAAACCGTGTGGGACGTGGGTTTGGATGCCAGCAACCCTACATGTAGCCGCTGCAAGAGAAGGAGAAGAAAAAAAGAAAATGAGATATGGGCCCGAGACGGTGCTGGCTTACTCCCAGGCGAGAGCAACAAGATAGTGCGATGTGAACGAGGTTGAATGATACCTAACTACACAGCCTGGGAAGACGAGGAAGGGAAAGACATGTGACGGTCTATGTATAACAACAAACGGAGGACAGTAGATGGAATATACTGGCTTTAAACCCAGCCCGACGTGGAAGAAAACAGGCGCTAACTCTGCAGTAATACCATGGAAAATACCACGAAGACCCTGTACCCTGGAACATACCACGAAGACCCCTGGAACATACCAAGAAGACCCTGTACCATGGAAAATAGCAAGAAGACCCTGTACCCTGGAACATACCAAGAAGACCCCTGGAACATACCAAGAAGACCCCTGGAACATACCAAGAAGACCCTTTGAAAATATCAACAAGATTATCAAACAAAAATACATAAAAGCCCAGAAAAGTGACAAATCTATATACGAACAGGAACGTTCAACAGAAACCTTGACACATGGCAGAAAACACTTCCAGATGAACCCAAGAATGATGATGATCATGTGTGCAGCAGATGAGAAGGAACCAGGGGTGTTCATCAAGCAAACTTTGCGGTCAACGGTACGCGCTGGCACCACGCTCGAACGTAGGTGGGTCGTTACTGTCCCTACACACACACACACACACACACACACGCACGACGGGCCGGCTGGAGGAGTGGTATAGCGCTGTCTTGCACCCTGCCTTCCACAGAATAGCTGATCAATACACAGAGGTGGAATTCATAAGGCTACTGACCTCAGGGCCCGCCATGTTTATCATCCTATCACTGATCACCCCCCTACCCCACGACGGTACGACCAATTGAGCACGACGGTACGACCCTTTGAGCACGACGGTACGACCCTTTGAGCACGACGGTACGACCCTTGAGCACGACGGTACGACCCCTTGAGCACGATGGTACGACCCTTGAGCACGACGGTACGACCCTTGAGCACGACGGTACGACCCTTGAACAAGACGGTACGACCCTTGAGCACGACGGTACGACCCTTGAGCACGACGGTACGACCCCTTGAGCACGACGGTACGAACCCTTGAACAAGACGGTACGACCCTTTCGGAATGATGACCAGTGACCCCTTAAGCCTGCAGACCCAGCTAACGGACCAGGTTAATCCAGTGGACAGCGCGAAGGCAACGCGAGCAGTGGAGGATGATACGGGCGCTGCTCGGGTCTTAAAACCCCAGCGGGACGTGGAGGATGATGTAAGCGTCCCGTCGTGCTCAAGGGTCGTACCGTCGTGCTCAAGGGTCGTACTGTCGTGCTCAGGGGGTCGTATGTATAACCTCCTCCTCACTATACTAGATGCAGGCGGTTGTAAAGGGGGATGCGCGACGCGGCCTCAAACAGTCTGTGTGATCATCGCTGTACGGGTAACGACACGAACGACACGAACGAACGACACGAACGTACCAACGACACGAACGAACGACACGAACGTACCAACGACACGAACGAACGACACGAACGTACCAACGACACGAACGAACGACACGAACGTACCAACGACACGAACGTACCAACGACACGAACGAACGACACGAACGTACCAACGACACGAACGTACGTACGTACGTACGCATCAAGCAGTAATGCCAATGTTGATCATAACTAGCCACTGTTGCCAGCTCCTAGACACCACCAAGCCACCCAGCCACTGTTGCTAACGTTCAGCATAATCAGCCACCCAGCCACTGTTGCTAACGTTCAGCATAATCAGCCACCCAGCCACTGTTGCTAACGTTCAGCATAATCAGCCACCCAACCACTGTTACCAATGTTGAATATAATCAGCCACCCAGCCACTGTTGCTAATGTTGAATATAATCAGCCACCCAGCCACTGTTGCTAACGTTCAGCATAATCAGCCACCCAGCCACTGTTGCTAACGTTCAGCATAATCAGCCACCCAGCCACTGTTGCTAACGTTCAGCATAATCAGCCACCCAACCACTGTTACCAATGTTGAACATAACCAGCTACCCAGCCACTGTTGCTAATGTTGAATATAATCAGCCACCCAGCCACTGTTGCTAATGTTGAACATAATCAGCCACCCAGCCACTGTTGCCAATGTTGAACATAATCAGCCACCCAGCCACTGTTACCAATGTTGAACATAATCAGCCACCCAGCCACTGTTGCTAATGTTGAACATAATCAGCCACCCAGCCACTCTCTCTAATGTTGAACATAATCAGCCACCCAGCCAGTTGCCAATGTTGAACATAATCTGCCACCCAGCCACTGTTGCTAATGTTGAACATAATCAGCCACCCAGCCACTGTTGCCAATGTTGAACATAATCAGCCACCCAGCCACTGTTGCCAATGTTGAACATAATCAGCCACCCAGCCACTGTTGCCAATGTTGAACATAATCAGCCACCCAGCCACTGTTGCCAATGTTGAACATAATCAGCCACCCAGCCACTGTTGCCAATGTTGAACATAATCAGCCACCCAGCCACTGTTGCCAATGTTGAACATAATCAGCCACCCAGCCACTGTTGCCAATGTTGAACATAATCAGCCACGGTGGAACATTACCAACCACCCGGAAAATGTTGCCAATCCTTAACAACAACCATCAGCCTAAAGGTCAGCAGTCGTGTCGGGACCGGGTGTAGCCACACACACACACACACACACACACACACTACGCACGGGGGATGGAAATACGACGAAGAGCGTTGACGTACGACTGGGACCAACTGCGCATGCGCGGCTGCGCTTGCTCGATAAGCCAGCCAGTTCTCGCTCTTCCCAAACCCCGTCTCAATACATTTCTTCCCATGAGTCCGGCAAGATAAGAGAGATTACAGAGATATACAGAGATATATCTTGGATACATTTCGCTCGTGTGTGTGTGTGTGTGTGTGTGAGGTATGGATGGGGAGGAGGTTCATGTGAGGGGGAAAAACAGCTGAGTGACTCAGGTGTGATGGAGTAGTGGTGGTGGTGGTGGGAGTTGATGATGAAGGCCAAGTTAACTGTTCAGGAAAGCAGAATGGTTATCCCAGCGCCGGCTGGGTGGTTCACACAGGAAACCAAACCCCAGGGAATTATTTTTGTTTACCCACATAAGATGATTTAGGCATTACCGTGAAATAGGCCTATTATTCATAATTGGATAATAACAATCGTAATTAATGATATATTACCACTGGGTAAACGCTAAAGGTTATCTACTACAGATTAGGTAATTACCGTACCCCATGTAACGACACGTCTCAGCAATTTAACATGAAATCACCCACAGTGATACAAACATAAACATGGCTCAGTTATCTGCCAATTACACTGTCTATCCAAATGGGTTTATCACATCAATGTTGACCAATTTTCGGTTTGTTGCTAACCTGGCCTCAGAATTTGACTGCCAAGATGTGGGTTTGTCAAAGGCTCGAGGTCATTAATCTTCGGTAATTAACGTGGAGAAAATAATTACTCAAATAGTGATGAGAGAGGCACTTAAACCCTTTCATCACGACGGTACGACCCTTGAGTATAACGGTACGACCCTTGAGCACGACGGTGCGACCCTTGAATATAACGGTACGACCCTTGAGTACGATGGTACGATCCTTGAACACACGACGGCACGACCCTTGAGCACGACGGTACGACCCTTGAGTATAACGGTACGACCCTTGAGCACGATGGTACGATCCTTGAACACACGACGGCACGACCCTTGAGCACGACGGTACGACCCTTGAGCACGTAGGTACGATAATTGAACACACGACGGTACGACTCTTGAGCACGAAGGTACGACCCTTGAGCATGAAGGTACGACCCTTGGGTATGATGGCCTGGCCTTTTGATCTGATCTTATCTGTGTCGTTTGGTCATACTCAAATAGTCGTACCGTCGTGCTCAAGGGTCGTACCGTTGTGTGTTCAAGGGTAGTACCGTTGTGTGTTCAAGGGTCGTACCGTCGTGTTCAAGGGTCGTACCGTCGTGCTCAAGGGTCGTACCGTCGTGCTCAAGGGTCGTACCGTTGTGTGTTCAAGGGTCGTACCGTCGTGCTCAAGGGTCATACCGTCGTGCTCGAGGGTCGTACCGTCGTGCTCGAGGGTCGTAGCTTCATGTTCAAGGGTCGTATCGTCGTGTTCAAGGGTCGTATCGTCGTGCTTAAGGGTCGTACCGTCGTACTCAGGGGTCGTACTGTCGTGCTCAGGGGAATTACATATGAGATTACCTAGTGTTATAACGAACAATGATTCTAGAACTTCTAAGACGACCTGTAGATCTAGAACTCTAGATCTAGACGTGATATCTAGCCAGTTCTCCTTCGTCATGAACTTTCCTCTTCAATATCAAGTCTTGATTCTAAGTAACATTCTCACCTCAAACAGCCGCACCAACACAAGAACACTCAGCTGCCCTGGGCGCTCAAAAAACCATCTTTAATAATAATAATAATGTAAGGCATATGTACGTGTAGGAAGAGAGGAAGAGGTGATTGGTTCTCAGTGAATGTAGGTTTGCGGCAGGGGTGTGTGATGTCTCCATGGTTGTTTAATTTGTTTATGGATGGGGTTGTTAGGGAGGTGAATGCAAGAGTTTTGGAGAGAGGGGCAAGTATGCAGTCTGTTGTGGATGAGAGAGCTTGGGAAGTGAGCCAGTTGTCGTTCGCTGATGATACAGCGCTGGTGGCTGATTCGGGTGAGAAACTGCAGGAGTTGGTGACTGAGTTTGGTAAGTGTGTGAGAGAAGAAAGCTGAGAGTAAATGTGAATAAGAGCAAGGTTATTGGGTACAGTAGGGTTGAGGGACAAGTCAATTGGGAGGTAAGTTTGATGAGAAAAACTAGAGGAAGTGAAGTGTTTTGGATATCTGGGAGTGGATTTGGCAGCGGATGTAACCATAGAAGCGGAAGTGAATCATAGGGTGGGGAGGGGGCTAAAGTTCTGAGAGCGCTGAAGAGTGTGGAAGTCGAGAACATTATCTCGGAAAGCAAAAATGGGTATGTTTGAAGGAATAGTGGTTCCAACAATGTTATATGGTTGTGAGGCGTGGGCTATGGATAGAGGTGTGCGGAGAAGGGTGGATGTGCTGGAAATGAGATGTTTGAGGACAATATGTGGTGTGAGGTGGTTTGATCGAGTAAGTAATGAAAGGGTAAGAGAGATGTTTGGTAATAAAAAGAGTGTGGTTGAGAGAGCAGAAGAGGATGTTTTGAAATGGTTTGGTCACATGGAGAGAACGAGTGAGGAAAGATTGACAAAGAGGATATATGTGTCAGAGGTGGAGGGAACGAGGAGAAGTGGGAGACCAAATTGGAGGTGGAAAGTTGGAGTGAAAAAGATTTTGAGTGATCGGGGCCTGAACATGCAAGAGGGTGAAAGGCGTTCAAGGAATAGAGTGAATTGGAACGATGTGGTATACCGGGGTCGACCGGGGTCAATGGATTAAACCAGGGCATGTGAAGCGTCTGGGGTAAACCATGGAAAGTTCTGTGGGGCCTGGATGTGGAAAGGGAGCTGTGGTTTCAGTGCATTATACATGACAGCTAGAGATTGAGTGTGAACAAATGTGGCCTTTGTTGTCTTTTCCTAGCGCAACCTCGCGCACATGCGGGGGAAGGGGGTTGTTATTTCATGTGTGGCGGGGTGGCGATGGGAATGAATAAAGGCAGACAGTATGAATTATGTACATGTGTATATATATATATATATATATATATATATATATATATATATATATATATAAGTTGAGACGTATAGGTATGTATATTTGCATGTGTGGACGTGTAGGTATATACATGTGTATGTGGGAGGGTTGGGCCATTCTTTCGTCTGTTTCCTTGCGCTACCTCGCTAACGCAGGGGACAGCGACAAAGCATAATAATAATAATAATAATAATAATAATAATAATAATAATAATAATAATAATAATAAACATTACTCAACACATCTAGTAACTATACACTTTATTCCATAATCATGAAGAGTAAGGACATAAAAATAGATTCTAGAAGGCTTCAGAATTCTTCAGTTACCCACCACCAGCCACTGGTTCAGCAAGGCCAGTGGTGGTGGCCAGGTGGAATCCTTCTCGAATATCACAACCAGTCTCCAGTCCCGTAGCGCCAGACGAGAATATGTGTGAGTGGGGAAGAGACAGAGAAGAAGGAGATGGTAAGAGAAATATTACGAGACAAATCATAAAAATGGTTTTAAAACACCAAGAACGTAACGGAGACGCCCAACAGCCTTGCAGGACGCTATGTCTCCGTTTTCTGTTGAATAATTCAACCCGGAGCTTTCCAGCTTCCCTATTGGCTCGTCGGTAACAGCCAACCAGTCTTCAGCCAGTTACCTAACGACCACCACACCTCTGTCACCACGGGGGGAAGACGTAGCCACGCAACATGAGTATTGTGGTCGACCTGGTAGAAGTGTTCACGCTAGATTGTTACCTGGTCGACCAAACTTATTATTTCTCTCGCCTGAACCCAATAAGCTCACCACAACTGCTGTTTGTGGTGTATACAATCCCGTAATGACCTCATTACAACCATTATATATATATATATATATATATATATATATATATATATATATATATATATATATATATATATATATATATGGGCCATTCTTCGTCTGTTTCCTAACGCTACCTTGCTGACGCAGGGAACAGCGATAACGTATAAATAAATATGTATCCAATTAAAAGCGGAGTCCGGTAACACTTATTTATTTCACTCTATTGCACTCTTGTTGTAGACCCCCCACCCCAACCCATCCCCCCATATATCTAACTTTTCATCATTTTTCACTTTTTCTTCATCTGACACCGTGAACTGAATATCATCACATACTCATTTTCAATATATTCTTGAATATATATATCTTTCTTTCAAACTATTCGCCATTTCCCGCATTAGCAAGGTAGCGTTAAGAACAGAGGACTGGGCCTCTGAGGGAATATCCTCACCTGGCCCCCTTCTCTGTTCCTTTTTTTTTTTTTTAACTTTCCAAGAGAAGGAACAGAGGAAGGAATATATATATATATATATATATATATATATATATATATATATATATATATATATATATATATATATATATAAAACGTTCTGGGTATAAAACATTAGCATATCTGTAACTAGATTACTGTGTGGATAATGAGATACGACATAAATAGATAAAGATACAGAAGAACGCGAATACCATATTTGAGCAGAGTTATATGTAGGTGGAACACTCTCAACAGGCCATTCAAACCAGAGTTATATGAAATGTATTATGAATGATGAAAGCTGATGTGTATGGTTCATACTTGGCTTGTACCGTCGTGCTCAAGAGTCGTACCGTCGTGTTCAAGGGTCGTACCGTCGTGCTCAAGGGTCGTACCGTCGTGTTCAAGGGTCGTACCGTCGTGCTCAAGGGTCGTGTACCGTTGTGCTGTTACAGAACAGCGTAAACATATCATCCAAACGAAGAAATAAAAAGTTCTTTCCAAATACATACATATATATGGTCAGCTCTGGAGGCCTACCTCAACCCCTAAGCCTGTGTGTGGATCCCTCCTTCCACGCTGCTCCTCTGATCAATCAGGTTGTTTGAGGATGTGGCCAGCAAAGCTCACGTTCCATTCATAGGTACTCAAATCGCATTTACCCACGGGAATGACACCAAATAAGAATGGTAGTTCCACCACAACTAATAAGCCACTTTGTCACAACCTAAAATCATTCGTTTCCTCGTCTCACAAACATCCAGGCTTTAAAGAATAACAATTAACACTCATTATCAATACGGTAATTAGTCCCAGGAACTGTAATTCGTTTCGATGGGTAATTTTGCACACTAAATTGCCTAGATCCGTCGCTAATATACCCATAATAAACCACGGACACCACCACCAAGGTTCCTTGTCACATAACACGACCCCCCTCTACCACATTATCACACAATCATTCTATCGCGTTACGGCACGATGCTAACTTGCATATGGCAAAGGCTTCACCAACATGTTAAGTTCATCGCTATTGCACGCAAGTTGATGCGACATTTCCACAATAGAGTTTATCTATTAACAACCATCTGAATTCTTAATATGAAATAATTAAATATTAATTACAAGAATCGGATTTCCAAACTTCATATAAAAGTGCTTTTCAAACTAGATTGCTATCATTATAACAATTTCTTTAAAACAAACAGGAACTTCTTTCTTAATAAATGATGTTACTGTAACATAAAATATTCCGGGATTTTACTTTTTTTTTTTAAAATTCCATTGTGGATTCCAATCCCTGAAATATAAACCATAACCCGTTTTCTTTCCCATGTAACTTCAGGTACCCAGAGGTCAAACTACACGACTGAATCTATATTCAACTCGTTACTAATCAACGAAGACACAATACACAATAAAGTATTTACTTTTCATTTACGCTATAAACTAAAATTTTTCTCTATAATCACAAATTAATCATAAGTAATCATAAATACGTTTGCTTTCCCACACCTTAACGCTCCACTTCGCAGAACGACCAGACATAACTACTCCAGACGTGACCACTTGCAAGCAAAACCCACACATAATGACATGATAGTATATCTAATTATCATACTTGACCGCCGTCTCTCGCGTTAGCGAAGTAGCGCCGGGAAACAGGTGAAGAAAGACCCATCCACTCATCTTTTTTTTTATCTGTTATCTGACACGGCATGGACAGCTCAAGCCCTCAACAAGGCCATCCCAAAAACGCTATATATAAATATATACAGGAGGGTGAAAGGCGTGCAAGGAATAAAGTGAATTGGAACGATGTGGTATACCAGGGTCGACGTTGCTGTCAATGGAGTGAACCACGGCATGTGAAGCGTCTGGGGTAAACCATGGAAAGTCTTGTGGGGCCTGGATGTGGAAAGGGAGCTGTGGTTTCGGTGCATTATTACATGACAGCTAGAGACTGAGTGTCAACGAATATGGCCTTTGTTGTCTTTTCCTAGCGCCACCTCGCGTGCAAGCGGGGGGAGGGGGTTGTTATTTCATGTGGCGGGGTGGCGGCAGGAATGGATGAAGGCATGTATATGTGCATGTGTATATATGTATATGTCTGTGCATGTATATGCAGATATACGTTGAAACGTATAGGTATGTATATGTGCGTGTATGGGCGTTTATGTATATACATGTGTATGTGGGTGGGTTGGGCCATTCTTTCGACTGTTTCCTTGCGCTACCTCGCTATCGTGGGAGACAGCGACAAAGTATAATAAAATAAATAACATTACATATATATCCTAAACTGAGCCAGGGATGTATTTTATCGAGCAACTCCTAGGCGTGAATGAACAGCTGGGTTCACTGTGGACCGACTTCCGCAACCGGGATTCGAACCTGTGTGGTCGACTCGTGACTGTGTTACCGGACTCCCGTCTGCTTGAGCTTACACCTGTAAGTACAGAGTGACCTCTAACGAGGCTGTTACACTTGTCAGTTGACGAGAGTAAAGACCAAGCATACAACTTCTGGTCACAAAGAAGTCCATCTGGTCTCTGCTAAGTATGACGTAGCCTTAGACCTGCAGGTGCCCTTGGTCTATCTAAAGGGGTCTTGGGAATATGTGTGTGTGTGTGTGTGTGTAATTATTATTTGTATCAAAAATGTTTTACACTAGTGTTGCCCCGTCTCTTAACTTTAAACATGTGTGCCATGTCTTCCCTCTTATGGGTGTACACACACACACACACACACACACACACACACACACACACACACACACACACAAGCCACAGCCTTAGCGAGATAGCCATCTACCGGCCAATCCCCAGAGGAGGATGAAAACCTAGGTTAAGTGTGGGCCGACTATCGAACTTAGGATTCGAACCAATACAGTCCCAACCTTTGTTGGGCCCGTGGGTGTCTCATGGTCAGTAAAGCTAACCGCTATATCACGAAGGCCCGTATATATATATATATATATATATATATATATATATATATATATATATATATATATATATGTGTGTGTGTGTGTGTGTGTGTGTGTGTGTGTGTGTGTGAATGATGCCAGTCTACATTTACATGTGGTTAAATCCACGAACGAAAAGTCACTTTCTGCCTGGCTGTATCATCGTTAATGAGAGGAAAAAAAAAGAAGTACGGCCTTGTCTAAGATCTGACTCCAAAGACGTCCATCGTTTCCCTGATACTGATTGGAGCGCAGCCATGGAACTGCATTATCCCACAAAATGGTTCTACGGGTTGTAAAACATATACATGCATTTCATCCAAATAGATACATGGAACTCCATTTACGACATGATAGAGAGAGAGAGAGAGAGAGAGAGAGAGAGAGAGAGAGAGAGAGAGAGAGAGAGAGAGAGAGAGAGAGAGAATCATAGACAAACACGAGAGAGAAAGAGAGAGAGTGTGTGTGTGTTGCAGCAGCAGCAGCAAGGAGCGAGGGAAGACATGGTGGAGTCTAGCTAGCCTAGTCTGGGGGGGGTAGCAGCGGGGGGGGGGGGGGGTAGCAGACGTTACGGCGGTAGTGTGTGACGGCTCAGGGAGGGAGGGAGGGGGGAGGGGGACGGTCCGTAACATGCCGTCCGTGACACCATTCACAAGACCCCCCCCAGGGGGCGGAAGTCGTCCTATACTCGCGTATATTGATCACACAATCCAGACCTTTATGATCTGCTGCTCCTTACGGCGGTATACCACCCGCTTATTGGGGGAAAATGAGGCTTATATACACAGACCTTCCTTCATCCACCGACAAATAACAGGTTGTAAGTAAGGGACGCCTCGCACTGTTACCTGTTAAACAAACCATTTTCCTGAAAATAAAATTCGTCTTGCGATCTCATAAAGAGAGCGCGCAATTACCCAGGCGGCCACTTAGCACATGCTAGCCGGGAGATAAAAGCTGGATTGATCTTTGTGCGCAGGTATTTCGTGTTGCAATATTGGTCGGGTGAGCCACCATACTGTGCCAGTCTTCAAGGAATCACTTCGACCTTCATCCAATGTAAACACAGCCAGAGGCCACCATGATCAGCTGAGTAGCAGACGACACACACACACACTCCCCCCCCTCGTAATGAACCTTGTTTCACCATCCCCGCGCCACTACACACCTCCATTCCTCACATCATATAAGAGGATCACCACTGAGACTCTAAGGATACTAAATCACGGCATTTTCCTCACTAACCATTGGTATTCAGAGGTATTTGCACGGAGGCCGCGCGTACATCCTGACTCCACTCGCTCAGTGACAAGACTGACAGTTGCCTGCCATCTGTTGGCCGAGCTCGCTACTAGCCGCCGGACCTGCGCCTCCACACCTATGGATTTTCAAGTACTATTCACCAAAATATACATATTCTCTATCCACTCACGAATATTCTTGATTATTCAGTAATTATGCATATATATTTTTGCATAGTATAAAACTCCAAAGCGGTCTTATTACACAGAAGTCTGTGGGTTATTCATCTTTTTTTTTTATCCTCAGTCGTACAAGACACCTGCTCTATCTCGCCCCAATCTGTAACGGCTCCAGAAATTTCCAAATTACTGGCGTGGACGAAGCACAATCAAAATTCCTCTTCGACACGACTGCCAGGCCTACAGTAGCATTTTTGCTTGCCCTTAAGCCATAAGAAATAAACATGATTCACCCCCAACCCCATCAGTGGTGGAACCGCGTTTGCCTAAAACTTCCGAGGAAACAAAAGAGCTTCTAAAATGATAATACTTTCCCTAACAACGTAGTTAATTGGTTTACTGGTTGGCGGTGGACAGAGTCAGTTCTTGCAGTTTTCTATTAATAGCCTTCTCCCACTAGACTAGCCTATATGGGTGTTTTACACTAATAAGCAATATTTATGGTTGCAAGGAGGCGTTGAAGTCACTGTTGATGAGGTCATGGCTTCGATGCCTGCGCAACACACACACACACACACACATACACACACACACACTTACTCAATTTTTACCTCACCTAAACAAATGTCCACTCACTCATTTCAGAATATATCTTCTATAACCAGCCACTAGTGTCACACGTTCAAATAAAGATATGACGACAAAAGAACGGATTTTTCCCATTGTTTCAACAACAACAATTACAAAATTTATTAACTGTAGCTGTATTGTCTTCCACCTAATTCGAGTCTGGCTAAAAATACAACATATCACACCTTTTTTTTTTTCACCCGACTGATTCATAAAGGTATTATATTTTGGTTATTCATGTATATATAGAATATCATAATAATGATGAAAGGAACCCATAGTTTAGCATTAATGAAAAATTCAAAGTTTTCCAAAAAAAAATTTTGTTTTCTGCCCTTCCATCATCGGGAGGTTCATCCACCACACATAGATCACAATTATATGAACATATATCTGTTATATCTGCCTTTCCTTCTGATCCTAACCTGTTTAACCTGACCTTCATAGACCAATGCATTTCCGTCGCCGTGACGTAGAGAAAACCATTATTACTTGTTCATGAAGGTTGCCGCCACAGCAGTAGTGTATCGTAGCGCAATATCCATGGACACTACATTTTTTTTTTCGTCCATGTGTCTGTCTGTCTGCGAATTATATAAGTTCAAATCCATACTAGATTCTGAAAATATGTAGCATTCATATTGTTTTTCGAGAGATAAAATCCCTTGCTCTTCTTTTTCTTTTTAGTAAATTAAAAAAACTTGATGTTTTATGAAATATAACCAAATATCTTATTTATGAAGTACTAATTAACGAATCTAAGTCGGGGTGTACAAGGGATGGCCATTTATAGAATACCTCTTAACCTACTCTGTTAACTTAGCACAATCTAATGTGCCATAAAATACCCTAACCTAACCTAACCTAACCTAATCCAACCTACCCTAGCTACCCTAACCTACCCTAGCTAACCTAACCTACCCTAGCGAACCTAACCTAATCCAAACTACCCTAACCTAACCGAGACTGACCTTGCTTCCTTCGCTAACCCAATCTAACTCGACTACACCCACAAACATAATCTGACGAAACCTCTTGCAAGGGAAAAATAATATACTAGTATCCTTTTCGTCCCATGTTGGCTGAGCAGGTCGAGTGGAAGCCAGCTAGGCTAGGCTAGGAGAGGGCTGGGGTGTGGGGTGAGGACTGCCTAGTTGAAAATTTGATAGCTCCAGCCTCCCGACCATGACAAAATCCAGCGATAAAGATGAAGAACCAGGTCAAGCCGGCCACCACTGCCGCCTTCCCACACACACACACACACACACAAACACACACACACACACGACCCTTGTAAGCGCTGCTTCCGTACCATGGCTGGTTGTTTGACCCCTTTGAGTACGACGGTACGATCTTCGGGATTAAAGGTACCTGCGTTCTTTACGTATAATGGCCAATTATATCGTCGTGCTCAAGGGTCGCGCTATCTTGTCCAAGGGTCGTTAACGTCGTACCCAAGGGTCATGCCCTAGTGCCCAAGGACTATACCGTCGTGCTCAAGGATCGTACCGTCATGCTCAAAGGGTTGTTATGTCATGCTCAAAGGGTTGTTAGGTCATGCTCAAGGGTCGTACTGTCGTGTTCAGGGATATGGTTAAGCCATTACAAACAATTTCGTAAGCTCGACGACTATTTGCAGCAAAAAAAAAAACTTTTCCTTTCCTAATCCCTTGTATCAATCAAGACTAAATATTAAACCATAGTTTCAATGACCTTATCTTTCAAATAAAGTGATATTATTTACTCAAAACATAAACACCATACTCACCTGTATCAATAGACTGACTGGGAGAATATAAATTTAATGTTAAATAAACATTGATGCTATTCTCAACCACAGATTATCAAACTATGTTCACGTTTTCTTCATATTTTAACGATGGAATTAAGCATTTATCTTCCATGTCTTTACAATTTTTCTCTCGTTCGAATGTTTCCAAAAATCTCCAGGTTGATAAATAATTATTGGTAAATAAGGTGAATTAAATTGTTTATCTCTAAATACGTCAAGGAAAATGGGTAATCTTCATTCTACAAGAGTAATCTTAAATAAAAAAGATTTCACAATTTAATTAATTACAGAAACTTCGTCAGTATCTCACAATTTACAGAATCATTGTTGTGGAGGTCAGGTCAAGTTGGAAATTAAGAACTCGACTTGACCAAGGTCAAGCGCTCAAAGAATTAACTGATGTATCACCTCAAACTTAAAATAAATTTTACACCAGAGGTTTTCTGAAATAAACAAGAACTGACTTTAGTTATTAGGAAACTGCATTAATGTAACTTCAGGATCACAGAGTTGAGACTGAATGACCCGTTCACTCATTATAGATTTATGGCCATTTAATCTCGTAAACAATAGAAAATGGCTCCTCAGATGATGACATTAGTAAGATATTATTTATCAAATAAACTACCAAACAATCAACCAGTATAATAGGTACAGTTTATACATGTAACTAGCGTCTCTATGGTCTTGAACACCATTAGAAATTGTGAACTGGTTTACGATTGTTTACCCTAACGACCCCAGCAGTTAATATTTTATTATTATCTGGCTACGCTTTTCCTTTTATGTAGTGCGTTCTTCAAACATCGAATGTGTCTATATAACAGCCGATTGAACACAACGGTACGACCTCTGAGCACAACGCTACGACCCTTGAGCACGACGGTACGACCCTTGAGCACGACGATACGACCCTTGAACACGACGGTACGACACTTGAACACGACGGTACGACCCTTGGGCACGGCGGTACGACCCATAAGGTACGATGAGCTGGCTATTGATTTGACACCTCAAGGATCAAGTTTGTAGTGGAAAAACTAACAAACAATTTCGTCTTTTACTTCCACCCACTTGCTTCAGCAGGAGAGAGAGAGAGAGAGAGAGAGAGAGAGAGAGAGAGAGAGAGAGAGAGAGAGAGAGAGAGAGAGAGAGAGAGAGAGAGAGAGAGAGACTGGTCCGCCTCGCATCAATGCAGGGTCACACTGACCCCAGCACAGCCCCGGCCCCCACCCCAGGAGGAAGGTACTAAGGGGTCGTCGTCCCACAATGGCTTCCTCGTTATATACAGGACAAAATCAGGCGGGAGATATGAGCAGACACGAGCACAGGAGACGCCCCAGACCCGGTGTGTTCTTACAGTGAGGAACATCACAATCAAAATGAACGTAAGTGATAGTTCAAAACCCCATTGGAGGTGGAATACCCGCCATTTGTATCAGTCTGTAATTCATTGATGAACGACATTTTACGAAGGCCAAAACAGTATATGGAAAGTGGGAAATAAGTTATTATATATATAGGAGTTGACGGTTACATATTAAGATATTTAATTTAATTTATTATCTACCAATGAGCAATTCTAAGACATGTTAATAGTATTATATTTACTACACTCACTACTGCAGGACTTGTTTTAAGGTAACAGGATAATATGAAAACTTACTAGATTTTAGGTAATAACTAAGCTATGAATATTGATCCGAAGCCAATCTTGAAATCTGTCTTTCAGGTACCGTTAAGTTATTTTACGTCGTATATTGTTCATAAGTAAATCTGAATTATAATTTAGAAGTAGTGTAAACATTTATGATATTCCTGAACATTTTATATTTGCCTCCATCTTCACTCAATGGTTGCCTCCACCTACCCACAATATGCGGTATGCTTCCCCAACCTACATTTTTGCCATGTTCCCTTCAGCTACACAAAGAAACCCTTATTTATATTTACCAGTAATTCAAGATGTTTACTAAACTGAAATCTATGTTATATAGCTACAGTTAAGAAGACCATCAGGTCGTAGAAGTAAGGGGTTAGAGGACCACAAGGGTGTAGAACTAAGGGCTTATAGGACCATTAAGCCGTATAACTAAGGGGTTGTAAGGCTATCAGGTTGTAGACACTGAGGTAATGGGTCTATTAGGCTCTAAGAATAAAAGCTTCAAGAACGTGAACGCTGTAAAATGGAGGGGACACATGCGCAGTCATCTTTGAGTAAAGGGTTGTAAGACAATCAAGTTGTCAAACTATCAATATAGGTTGATTAGCCTGTGGAAGCAAGGTCATGGATTCATTACACTGCAGACAATGTGGCCATAGGGTTAAACGTTTATAGGACACATTAGTCTTGAAGTAAGAATGGAGGGTTATAGAACTATAAGTCTGTCAGTGATATTTCGAAAGATAGGATGACAAATATGCAAACAAGACTAAGACGGTAATATCCATGAGCATGACAGTACGACACCCCAGTGCAACGGTACGACTTTTGGGTGTGATGTCCTTGACATGAACATTCCAAGGGTCAGGTCAAAGGCCATTATGCCTAAAGGGTTCTACCGTCGTGCTCAAGGGTCGTACCCTCAAGGTCATGCCGGTACCGATAAAGGAGGTAGAATCTAATCAATAACTTCATCTATAAACTTAAGTTGACTATGGAGGAGTGGTCTCGTTTATAGTTAATATATTAGCTCTATACAGTCCCTGGCAGCACAGTCGGTTAGGTTAGTAAAATAATTCTTTGATATATGTTTCACACTCGCGCTTTCATGTGACTTAACTTGGCAGCTAAACTGTTGAAACGATTTTGAAACTCTCTCTCATACATTCATATATATATATATATATATATATATATATATATATATATATATATATATATATATATATATATATATATATATATCCTGTCTACCAGTAATGCTAACTAAGAATGCTTTGTTTTAATACAAATGTGTACTTTCAATTAACAATACAATGTCATCGCTGAAAATGCCGTTTGCTAACATTTTTTGTACTGGTTCCTGGCGGGAAATTTGCTTTTCGCAAACGCATAAACTATTTCTTTGTTTAGGGTTAAACAAATTTGTTGTTTTTTACAGCTTCCTAAATAGAAAGAATGAGTTTAAGACGAAATTTTGCTACCCAAGAGAGAGAGAGAGAGAGAGAGAGAGAGAGAGAGAGAGAGAGAGAGAGAGAGAGAGAGAGAGAGAGAGAGAGAGAGAGATCAAATATATCTTCCCTGCACTTCACGTCCATCTCTCTCAAGAGGTTGGAGCGCGCCTCCACTTCACTCAACAAACTGCCCCTTTGTCGGCTGCAGGCATCATCATTCACCATACTTATGAATGATACTGTTCCTCTCTCGTTCACTTAATTGTAATCAATACTTACTAAAGACACTTCATGGTGCTTACCTACTTCATACTGAACAGGCCTTCATTACCAGGGCGGTTCTCATGGGGATTGCCCTCGCGCTTCCATGCTGTTGATAATGCAACAATAAAAAGATTAAACTGTGAAGCCTTAAATAATTTCCTTTGCCTTAATGGCTCAATCATCTTATGGTTAGTTAGATGTAATACCTTAAGCATGAACCCCCACAACATTCATATTCTTTATCATATTCATAGCAAATTTAATTGTATGTGGCATTAGTTTCATTGCAGAGACTGCGGCAGCTTTTAAAAAGTGGGGGCTTCATCACCCCCTGTGCCACCACCACTGCACTGGATAGGTTTAACTTAAATCTTCATAGTTTTGATATTTTCGATTTCCCTAATAAACTCCCAGAAGCTCTATACAAGTCTAAATACATCAGACTGGTTGCTATGAAGAATTTTCAACGATGATGGATTTATCTCCACCACATGGAATGAAATATTTGTCTAATAGCTACCTGCTGTGTACTGAGGAAATAAAAAATAATAGCATAAAGCCCATGAAACAAAAGCCAAAGGGAAGCAGTTGTAAGTAACCACAGTACCACCATAATGAAATAATATGGTAACCCCTTTCAAAGAATTATTTCCCATATTGCATGATACATAATAATTTAGGTTACGCAGATGCTCAGTGTTAAAAATGTTCTCCAACAGTAAAACAAAAATATTTACCAGAGCAATGCCACTTACCGTGAATGAAAGCCACACTGTCTGTCATAGTTCAGTACAAAAGGTTCTCTGATCCATCTTGCTCCAACTACAGGCTTTTGTTTTGCAGGCATCTTACTGAATGATTGTACAGAAGTATTCTGGACACTCAACATAGCATCTTTTAACACAGTAGTGAGGAAATTCCCCCAGTAGGCCCTTCCTTCTCCCCCAGTATTCAAGAGCAAACGGACATTTTTGCCACAGAAACTAGGTTCTCTGAGGCCCTTTTTGGTATAACAATTTGAATTGTAATGTTCCTTGTGAGCTTTCTATCCTCATGATAATCATAATTTATCTCCATGAAAGTAAATGGGCCCTCCTGAAAATTTGCCTCAGTATTGAAAATTCTTTAAAAGATGCCCACTCAGGCAGTATGTTAGGTAAGGAGAACAAGGAGCAAGCTCTCTGAAACACAATTAGAAATTAATGTTTGTCTTGAAGTATCACTTTTCATCTTAAATATTGTGCACTGTTGATGAGCAGGCAGATCCTGTGGTCAAACTTCCTGCTAATCCTGACATAAGTAAGATTACTAAAAACAATATCATCATATACTTTATCAAAAGGTTGAAAATTTAAGCATAGCTTAACCCTAAAAAAAAAAGCTGTTTCTTATTCAGCACAACATGTTGCTATAAGAAACAAGCAAATTCATATTTTCAGAAATGTACTGAATATTCTAATATGGAGTGATCTGTAGAACAATTTGGTGAGAGGATCAAGATTTTCCTATATGAATGAGGTATCTCATTAGATACTAGTGCTTGAAGGACAGTTTGTCAATGAAATTTTTGAAAGACTTGATAGTTACGCTGAATTTATCTTACATTAATGTTTTTCCATATGATGTCTGGTATTGTACTGAGAAATGAAAAAGCATATTCACAGATATTCTCTGACTGTGATCATAAAGTCTCTAAGAGAGTGATGTTATCAATAAAAACAGATCAGTCAAGGAAAAGATAAAAGATAAATAGACATGAATCAAATATCTGCATACTATCGTACAAAACTCATGAACACCTGTAAATACAAACACTGTCATCATATAAACTGCAGACCTTCTAAGAGCATTATGATAATAATGATAAATATTCTGGGAGAGTAAGGTATTATATTTGCATCTTAAAAAGTATAAACATACAATAGGTCTTGGGTACCATTGCACCCATGCATAACAACTAGACTACAGGTATTTATAATATATGTAACAATTTCACAGTTCACAAGTGCATTTCATAAAAATCTGATCTTAATCATACATTTGTAATTATAAAAAATGAATAGGATATCTTATTACTATAACATTCCATCAAAACATCCTTACTTACTTATCAGACAATATAATCACATTACATGTTGGCTGATGGCTTATTTCCTATAAATAAATCAATATTCATATCAGGTGATGCTACTACTATGCAAAAGCTTTTATAATTTGGAACATTTCAAAGCTTTCTGAACAAAGTGATATTTTTCTTATAATGACAGCATGCAGAGTTGCTTTATATATGTAGGAAATCAATAAGATGTTCATAGTTTCCACGAGTTCATATCCTTTACAAAGATAAGTTAATGACAGATGGAGTCGATTCTCTTTCATTAAATTTGAGATTCAAAAAAGTGACTAAATGGATAGTTAAAAAAGAGAGCAAGGGTGGCTGAAGATCTTCTGAGAGTGAAGTTTAAATCTGACTCTAGTGTAGATACAGACAAAAGAATAATAGAATTATCAGTCTGCCTATGAAAAATAAGTTGTCCAAGAGGAATGTACAAGAAATAAATTGTAGAGTGTTATCAGATCCACTTTAAAGATTCCTGGAATGAACAAGGAAGTTCAAAAAAAAGTGCTCTGATTATGTGGTCAAATTGGAATATAAACAGTATTAATTTCACAAAGAAAGTTAAACAGTTTCTCGAAGCAACAGGAAACTGAATACAGGTACATAGCTGACATACAATAAAAGAGAAGTATATGGGTAGAACTGCTGTGTTAAACATATCATGGATGGAAAAGAAAGTCAACATTCTTACTGAATGTTCCATGCATATATACTTTCTGCCTTTCACTTTTTTTATGAGTTATCTTTCTATATCTACTTTATGAGAACAACAGTGTGATCAACAGTACCAAAGCATTCTAGGGGAGATTCAATACAAAGAGGGTTAATCAATGAATAAAGAAATTTCAGATATTACTATTAATGGAATGGTCCATGCTAAGTACTCAGATAGTATGTACATGTGAAGGAAACTAGGGACATTTGGTGCAGGGTATCATCACAGACTGGGTAGAACATAATGATGGAGGACATATGTCCATAAACAAGGGGTCCTCAAGATAAGACACTTCTATTTGCAGCTTTCTGCTTTAACACATTTTAGAAATGGGATACAGTGCATCAATACAGTGCTTCAACTTGTGACAGATTGGAAAAAAGACAACACATAAAGACACATATTACAGTATCATCTACTGTGTATGTTTACGTTTTGCTATGGGTTCTTGATGGCTTGAATTCTATCATTCATTACATAGATGCTCAAACTCTAGTACCCATTTTTGGCATTCTTTTGTGAATACACAAAATATTATTTGCTCAAGTTAGGCAAGAATCTGCTAAAAGAACTGTGCAGGAAAAATTATGAAAAATACAATTTACCATATCATTCATTAGGTATAATTTACTTGCATCAATGGTGCTTAGCCTTCTAATGATCACTACTATTCATGTGCTACCTAGCTATGATGTTTACCAACCATTTCCCTTATCAACTTTGTGAGCATGTATATAATTATGAATTTATGAGTTAGTTCAGAAAATAAGAAAAGCATCTATTTTTAAATCATGCAACAATAAGTGCAAATTTTTGGCATTCTAATGTAGCATGTATGTCCATCCAATATAAATGAACACCTGTGATAAAGTTTGACCTAGCATATGTGTCCATCATGAAAGAAAGCATCAAATATCATATCAATTAAGTTTAAAGGGAAGAGCATGTGGTATGTCATTCTTCACCTAAGTGGTTTCATGTACTGTATATTCAATAATTAAGAGTCAAGTACAGGAAAATTTCAGTTCAGGGACATAACCCCCATATAAAATGGGTTTATGTGGTTTGACTTACAAAAATCTGACTTGCAACAGCTTGTCCAGGAACATTACCCTGTCAGAAGTTGAGGCCCCTCTGTACAAATATGGACAGGGACCGCGGTGTTCAAAATAGATTGTTCATCAGCCACCTTGTTGCATACTCGGGAAAAGATAGATTTGAATTAATGAGACATTACAAATGTTGAACACACAGAGCAACTGAAAACTATCAAATTTCACGAATTCTTACCATGAAAGTGAGTATTCCAAGTCAGTCTGTCATATGTCACAAACTGAGCTCCTAGTACTGTAAATATCGTGTTCCAACAACCTAGCTTGAGAAATTTGACAAGATTAGCTTGTTCTCACAATTTACAACAAACACAAGCATGTGTTTCCTATGTCTTTTAAATCCATTCCATTGACCATTCAATCCACGATTGTATAATTTTCTTTTACTTTTTCCACAGTATAAAGGCAAGCAAATAGTTATAACCATAGATAACAATAGCACATCCTTTGTTAGAAACAACTTAAATCACAAAATATTTCACACATGAGAGGATAGTGAATACAATATATTTACACTTAGCTTGTTACTGTACCAAATATAAAACTAAATGACACTGATAGTATTAATGAGGCAACATAGACCTAACTAAAGGGAGTGGTTCGGTGGATTCTGGATTAATGAGACACTGCTCTTCTTTAACAAACGGATTTTTTTTTAAGAATCCTCTGAAGTAATATTTAGAATTCCAGATTCTATAGTACATTCCAAATAATTCTTAATTTCGAACTTCTGTATTCAAAAGTACTGTTTCACTGTTTCACCACCTTAATTTTCCTACACAGGGCTATTAAAAAGATGACAAAAGAAGAAACTGACATTTTGATATGGACAGTTACCCTGTTTTTTAGCAACCAAAGCACAACCCAATCTATCCCATGTGACCTAATCTTTGCTAATTATCTTAGTTGCAGAACTTTATCGAATACCTTCTGAAAATCTAATCAGATGACATTAAGAGCTTTACTTTCATCATACACATTGAATATACCAGAAAAGATATTAAGCAGATTTGTCAGAGGTGAATGATCACTTCAAACCCATACAGAGAATCATTTACTGAAGTGATACTCAATATGATTTGCTATATTATCTTAAATGATGGCTTCTATGGGCTTACCAAATATGGACATTAAAGTAAGTGGTAGTAATTACTGGGCAAGAATTTATATTTTTTTATCATTGGTGTTAAGCTGGCAAACTTATTCCCTGGGTCTTTTCTTGTAACAAGTGACTTACTGAAAAGAGCAGTCAAAGGCTTAAATATTTTGTTTACCATCTATTAAATACAGATAAAACTGATATGAGTATGGACGATTTTGTTCACAAAGAAATGATAAATGAACCAGAAACAACTTCGTGTTAGATGGTCATATAAGGAATGATATTGTTGTATGTGTGATAGTGCATGTAGTGCGACTGAAAAGGCAGATCAGCGTATGTGGAAATGGTTCAAGGATGAGAAATGGATGAGTGAAGAACTGACTAAGAGGATATATGAGTCAGAGGTAGATGGAGCACAGGGAAATGGATGTCTAAGGAGATGGAATGATGGAATGAAGGTTTTGGGATTTTGGGGCCTAAATATTCAAAGATGTGAAAGGTATGCACTGGATAGTAAGATATGGACTGATGTGATATATGGGAGGTAATGTGCAGTCTGCAGCTAAACCACAGAGGATGAAGTGGTGAAGGTAAACCACTAAATGGTGCGTGGGGTTTGGCTATAAATGGTAGGCTCTGATTTTCGTGCACTGTAGAAAACAAATGGAGATTGGATGTATGCAAGTGAGGCCATTTAAGTCTTGAAAATAAATAGTATCTTAAGAGTGTAAACAACAAAGTCTAGAAGTACTGCAAGAATTTACAGAAATATATAGGGGTGTTGAATCAGGTTTGAAAAGATTTTACAAATGACTTTGTGAAGGTAGATGTGTGAATTTTGATGAAAGATCGGTATTTTAAGAAGATATCTGCTGCACCTATGTAAGACCTGGGTTATTAGTCAAAAAATTTCAAGCATGCTCGATCTAAAATTATTATAGCAGTTGTTTATGTGCTATGTGGTAATATGCAAGAGGACCTTTAGGGATATTTTTTGAGGGGAACTTTGAAAAACAGTTACAAAAGTAGACCCAACGAGAAGTTACTAATAATAGTAACACATAAACGGATGGGAGATGAAGTTGTGGAAGAAGTGATATGTAGCTATGGGGTCCCAAGCCAAAATGACAAAAGGGTATAGTATAAAATAATCTTACATCAACAAGGACGGGTGAGAGATGTATAAGATAAAGGAGCGACAGACAGCTATAGGGACTAAGATGAATATGAAACTGGTGAATGGATACAAGGAACATGAACATCAGCTGGTCTAATTGTTGCAAATACAGCCTTTTAACATACGGAGTTACACAAACACACATATTAAAAGTACAGAGATGACAGATTGGATGAGAGAATAACTAATAGGATTCTGCATGGGTCACACAGACGTGCTATAACAATGAACATACGAGATACAGCTTGACAACCAAAAATTGATGTAGAATTGTTTCATACTGTACTCTGAAAACAACTAAGAACTCATAGTACTGATTTTTAGATGATTATAATCAAAATACATGATTACACAACAGATACTTCATGATCATCTTATTTGGCCAGATATTCTAATATCCCAAAGTTCTTGATTTATGCATTCAGCAATGCTCAGCATGATTAGTTCTGATCTCATGTCTGATAGCTGGTTACCGGAAACACTGATCCAGGAAAGGCCAAGCTATATTTCGTAACCATGACTAGAGTGTACAGGGTAGATTCTGTACATCTGACCCTGTTTTAAATCAAGGAAGCAAGAAAAGCCACACTTCCGAGTTACTGAATTTCCCTCTGAATAGCTATCAATATAGTTATGGCTGAGAGTATACAAGAAATGAATAACAAATATAAGCATGCGTTTTCTAGATGTTCGTTAAAAAATTTATACATGAATATAGTATTCAGAAGGATTTCCTTAAACATGAAAGCAAAAATGACACATTATTTTGCTTTCCACACATATTAAAGTGGTAAAACAGCTTACAACAGTGATTGTCTTCCTCTGTTAAACAATCAAGTTAATTGGTTGAGAGACTTTGCTAATGACAGCCATGATAACATGAGATGATGGGAGAAGATAGACTGGACGCAGATAGAGGGTCATACCAACAGACACGTAAACAAACAGGTAAAATCATTTTCATCTTAAATCTGCACTGCAGTATGTATTACTCTTAGTACTTTTAAATACAGGCATTGGAGCAGCATCACTTCTTTTTAATCTATCATATTTTCAAGTTTCCATATATTACAGAAAATATCAAGTAACTATATAACTATCTCAACAAATAGGACATAAAAATACTAAACACACTTATATATAAAAAAATATAATTAATAATACACTGCAAATTATGTTAGAAACATTATATATTAAAATTAGTAAAGTACATCAATAACTATGTCTGAAACCTTCAGTATAATCCTCTACATATGGAAATTAGATAAATATAAGTAAATACAATCCTTCTGTTAATGCACTGGTGAATACCAAATACATATCTTCACAAACATCCATAGGAATAAAAAGTGTTATGGAATTACAAAAATATGCTTGAGTATCAAGCTGAGCATCAATATATTTTGAAGCCCATGGACATAAATTATGCATACTATCAATTAATAAATCATTATTTGGCATGGTAAAGTTTACAGGAGTGCTTAAAGAACAATTCAGATCTACACGATAAAAATGATATCTGGCTTACTAAGTATATGTGATCAGCAACACAGATAATCAATGAAAGAGCTACACAGAAAATATAAGAAAAACTTTTAAAATGTAATTAATACCAACAACTCTTTAAGATACAGTGCTCAGTTATGAGTGAACACTATCAATGGACCTGGCTATTATTTGGACATCACACTTTTAAGGATGCTGAGAAAGGTTTGCACAAATTATGGCAATGGAGATGGTGCATAGTATGACAGTAAAAAACATAATGGATAATCTACAGTCAAACCTCAGACTTTAGTCATCGCCATCAATCCAGCCGTTCAAACATTATCCACAGTTATAGTTAATGTTCTCCAAGAAAAAACTAATCATAACCCTTACACTTCATGCAGGATGATTTACAGTACAGGGCAACAGAAAATTCAGCACCATGAAAATTATACTGTTTTTACTCAAAGCCACTATCAGATTTTTGTAAATGCTCAAGAGGCATTGTTACAGCACCTTTAGTGACTGAGAAGCATGGGACCAACACAAGACTGAGCAATTTTGAGGGACAGTGTTGAATATGAAAATTTGTGGGAGACTATCAAGTGGGGCCTCAGTGTAAATTTGGTTAGACAACCTATGGGATAAGAGATTCCGTCTTTACCCAGGGAAATATCACAATAGCATTAGTATGGCAAGTGTTCTTCCTCTACTTACAATTATTTTGTTCCAACAAAAGTTATACCTCACCCCCACTTGGTAACCTGCTATGCATCCTCAAGTTCCATACTGTCTTTCAATGTTTGCAATTTTTTCTTTTTTTGATTTACCTATCATATCTTGCTGCCTTTTCCTTTTTTTCCTTACAAGTATACTTGCTAGGCCATCCTTTATTCTGTAAAAACACTTATATTTCTTACAGTACAAGCACCTGGTCATAGTATCACTAATGTGACAGCTAGACCAAAAAACAATTTTTCAGCAAATGCTTTGTGTCGTTACTCAATCCTCAACACTTCAAGGGTATGGACAAATGCTGTCTAAGTGTCAGGTTAAATGCTGGTAATACTGATTAGGTTCCTTACCCTATCAAACACTAAACTGTCTGAAAAAACTCTAAAATGTAAGAAGAGGTAAGGGTAAAGATTCAAGCCACCATTGCCAGCAATGGAACACACATGTGTATCTGAAAGAAAGAAAAGGGTCCAATTTGTTAAAGTGGCATTGCTCTTACAGTCATACACCTCACATTCTTTAAAGAAAAAAAGTAAGATTTTATGAAGTCATGGGTCAGAAACTGAATTTATCTACCCCTTAAGGCTAGTGGTAAATGCTTACCCTGTCAGCCTGACCCTCAATACGTCCTGATGTCTTAAAGAAATTTATACCTTAAAATCAGATGGTATTACCGTTTCACTCTGCACTCCAGAACTATCTAGCTACTGTTTCCTAATTCAAGTATTAGTAACATATATCTTGCAATATCTCTTCTAATTATCAAACATGCATGCAAATATTCATTAACATTTATCATATATTTCTGACAATATTTGAATTAATCGTCATATACATCATCAAAACTTGTTTTACATGCAAAACATATTTTTCTAATGACCATATTATCTGTAAAATATAATACACATCAGACATGTCTGCAATTTCATCACTTTAATAAACAGATTATATTTCAAAAAGACATTTCTCAACTTTTTAGTGATTACAACTGATGTGGTTGTGTTTGGCTTGAGAAGTATGTGCAGAATCAAAACAAGTGAATACGAACTATCACATTAACTCAACTACCATAAGATACTGCAGAGTTTTATCTTATTGTGATAGGTAATCTACTTAGAGAAATAGAGCCCTCCAAAAAAGGTTGTACTTTATATGCTTCATGTTGTACAAGTAGATTTTTATAGGGAGGAAAACTTATAAATGACTGTGCAATGATTAATGCTGATATTACTGGAAATGTTCATATACATAAGCCAAAAAATTGATATCAATGAGAAAGTGTGGCAGCACCCTAAAAACTTTCTATCCTTTCCCTAAATTTCCAAGTTTACAAAGCACTGTGACACTATGAATACTTACATAACCTTGGTTTAATTCTCTTGCAATATCTTATTTGTGTATGTGTCATGCTTTCAGCCTTGAAGTCAAGAATTTTATGAAATCTATAAATTCTTTCAGTGATATTTTCACTCAGTGCAACTGATTCATTTACCACAAGACTCCTGAGCTGTGGAAGGACCTCCGCTTATAGTTTTGTATACTGTACACCTGTGCTAATCTCTGTGCAAAAGAAAACATGGTTGGATTCAAGCACTAACTTTCTGTCTTGCTTTCTCACAAGTAAGTTTCTACATCATCAAAACCTTAAGATTTTGCTCTTTAGAGCTAATTTTTTACAATGTTCTACATTACAATTGTAATTCAAAGTTTTATAATCTGGTCAGATTTTACTACAGCCTTGAAAATTCTGTAGAGATTCATTTACTTTTACTTCCTTGTCTCTATAAAAATTCATTTCATGCCTTGCAGGCATAATTTCAGAAAAGTGTTTTATCGGTTTAAAATTGAAGTGCAATTCTGAAAAACAACACACCATATCACTTTAACTTAAATACAAAAAAGTGCAATATGAAAATGTTGCTCTTTAAGGTAAATTTTTTTCTTAATTTCAATCATTACTAACAGTACACTGGGACCATGTCCAATGCAGATTAGTTTAATTCTAACAAGAGTTTCATGTAAATCTATATACTTTTATGATTTTCCTCAGGAGTTGAGGTAAGTAATGCCCTAAACAATAGGGAGGTCACAAATCTAACATGGTTATATTTCTAAACCTCTGATTAAGTACACCTCTTCAACATCGAATAAAGCCCCAACACCATGAAAAAATTTTTCCTAACAATATATATATAAAAAAAAAAAATCCCAAATCAAGTCCTAATATACTGAGTGAACTGAAAACATGTTACTAAAATCATAACTGCAAATTCCAAGGACTGTTAAAAAAGTACACCATAAGTGTGCTTTGCACCTTTTGATGAGAAAGCTATTGTGAAAACTGTATTCTTTGCACATTTTCATAACTGAATCAAGGATGCAAGATTAAGTGCTGCTCATATTTTCCTCCCATGTGCCATCATTTCAAACACCTGTAAATGAATGTATGGTCCACACGACTAGGAGTTATGAGGTTATTACTATCATCATCATTAGGAAAATATGAATCCTCTGGAACAAAACGTTCTTTGATGAAAATTTACTACAATGATGCAACCACACAGAAAGTGACTTTTCACTCGCACTGTAACCACCACCAGCAGAGTCCAGTAATGCCAATTCAGAGTCGTCAAACATTCTGACAGCCATTTCACTCCTTTCTGTACTACAGTGTGAAGAAAAAGTGCTCTAATCATGCAAGTCCTAAGACAGACACTTCTACAGGAACTAAGATCAGTATAGAGGGGACTAAATAGATAATCAATTATCAGTATTTGTACATTTGTAATGTATGGGAAGAGAGTGTTACACTTGTGGGCCCCATATCATGAACTTCCTCCACTAATATACAACTTTTTGAACTTAGGCATGTTGTCTACATTCACTCCTTCATGGCTAAGTATCCCCAATGCATCTACTTCCTCTATATGGTGCTATAAAAGTACTTCTTTACATATTTTTTACAAATATCCAGCTTGATTTCATGTTACTGCCACTGGTTGTTCTATTCGTGCATCTTTAGAAGAACTGTTCATGATTTACGTTATTGAGTTGGTTTAAAAATTTGTTAGTTGTGATCAGGTCACCCTCAACTTTCTCTCTTCCATGATGGGCAAATCTAAAGCCTCTAGGTCTTCCCTAAACTCAACTCCTTTAGTTAAGACCTCTAGACTTTCCATGCAACTCAGCTTCCTTAATCAAAGTATCATCTTTGTTGATTTCCCAGTGGACCTTTTCTGTTAGTTCTCTGACCTTCTTAATATGCACTGACTAAACTTGGGAAGCATATTCAAGTTTTGGTCTAATGTTGGCTGTGTACAGCTTGCTATTTCCTTATGCACATATCTGAATGTATAACATAATATCTAATGTGGTAGGTAGTTGTTAGTAGGTAGTCACTTGGGAGGTACATTTCCAGTACTACCTGCCTGGGTATTGGAAAGGTTAGTGATGGCTGCATAGTCAACCAGTACTTTGACCCAGGTAGCCGTTTTTTCTTTCTACCTCACCCAACCGGGGACTGCTGGCATTCTGTCCACAAACCTACAATCTCTCCTTGTCACAGATAACACTTTGTAATGCTTAACTCACACAATTCATTCTTTGTAACCCTGGATTTTCCTGTGGTGGGTGTTAAGTGCTAGCCCTACCTTTTGGGAAAATGATGGAGCAATACATAGAAGTGGGAATTAGGAATGTCAGACTAGAACATTAGGTAGGAACGTTAAGTACAAGAAGTAGGCTGGAGCATTAATTGGGAGCATTAGGAGAAAGTAGCAGACTGGAACATTAGGTATACACATTAAGTATGAGTTGGTAGGAAGTGGCGTTTGAGATATACATAGATAGACAGATAGATATACTTGAATGTTATTCTAATATTAGCTACCAGACAGTTTGTATCCTTCTACTACATGTGGGATTCTGGCAACATATTAGGGATGCTATCAACTCCTAAGTCCCTCTCACTGAATCTCATCAACCATGCATCAGAAAAAAATGTTGCTTGTCAAGGTTCTCATGAGGGTTGATGCAATCCTTTTTGCTTTTCACTTTCCTTATGATCTTGACATCATCAGCAAACAGATTCAGATAGCACTCTAATTCTTTTGGCAAGACACTGACAAAGATCTAGAAAAGCAATGATCCTAGAACAAACCTTTGTTCTCTTCCAGTAAGATAACCTTTTATCCATGAAAGTAGTCTCCCTTTTATTCCTACCTGAAGATCCAGCTTTTTACTAGCCTCCCATATGGCAGAGTGCCAAATGCTTTGGTGGCCCAGTTACAGATGATCCATGCAGCCTTCTCTTTTGCTTAAAATAAGCTCACATTTGCATAGAAATCTAACAAGATTTGTAACATGACCCTCTTTTCCGGACACCATGATAGTCTCTCACTTTTCTCGTATCTTACAGACCACCCTCGCCAAGGGCACTAGCCTGTAGTTCAGTGGTTCAGCACCTTTTCCTGGTCTCCTTTCTTAAAGACATGTATGATGTTTTTCCTTGGCAGTTTACCTTTTTGCAAGGACATCTTGAAAATCATTTCAATCAGTATGTTAAATACATTTTCTACACAGCTTCAGCACACAAGGAGGAATTTCATCAGGACCACAAGCACTATAAGGGTCAACACCCATGAATATTCTATTCATGTCTTATCAAGATATTTCAGTGCTTTCCATTACCTTGTACCCATTCCATCCCAATAGAGTTAGGGATATAATGTCTTTCACAGGGAACACTTTTGAATCTGTCATTCAGTTCTTCATATATCCTTACATCTCTGTCATTAAAAAACACAAAAAACAAATAAAAGGTGGACTGAGAGGCAAAAAAGATGGTACCAAAATCAATAGAGCTGGGTTAGAGGGAAAAGCTAAAAGCCTTAAATTTGTCCATCATGGAAAAGAGAAAAGAGAGGGGTTATGTTTACACAACCTTTAAGTTTCTAAACCAGAGAGATGATAAATAATGAACAGTTCAATGAAAGAAGTAGGGAAAGAACAATCAGAGGCCATACCAAAACATCAAAAAATAAACTTGCTGTCAAGTACATAGGTTCAAATCCTGGTTGTGGCTGTCAGTCCACAGTTAACTCAGCTGTTTATCCACCCCAAGGGGTTGGTCAATAAAATGGGTACCTGGCTCAGGCAAGGGAGGGAGAGAACATTGTCTCGGAGAGCAAAAGTGGGTATCTTTGATGGAGCTGCAGCTCCAACAATGTTATATGGTTGTGAGGCATGGGCTGTAGATAGGGTTGTATGTGTGTATGTGTGTGTGTGTGTGTGTGTGTGTGTGTGTGTGTGTGTGTGTGTGTGTGTGTGTGTGTGTGCATGCGTGCGTGTGTTGGAAATGAAATGTTTGAGGACAGTATGTGGTGTGAGGTGGTTTGATTGAGTAGGTAATGAAGGGGTGGGGCAGATGTGTGGAAATAAAGAGTGTGTGGTTGAGAAAGCAGGAGAGGGTGTGTTGAAATGGTATGGGAATATGGAGGGGGTGAGTCGGGAGAGATTAACAAAGAAGACATACGTGCCAGAGGTGAAGGGAACAAGGAGAAGTGGGAGACCAATTTGGAGGTGGAAGGATGGAGTGGAAAAGATTTTGAGCAATTGGGGCCTGAACATACAGGAGGTCAAGACGCATGCAGGGAATGGAGTGAATTTGAATGATATGGTATACCAGGGTCAATGTGGACTGAACCAGGGTATGTGAAGTGTCTGGGGTGGTCCATGGAAGGGTCTGTGGGACCTTAGTGTGGATAGGGAGCTGTGGTTTTTGTGCATTACACACGACAGATAGAGACTGAGTGTGAACAAATGTGGCCTTTTTTGTCTGTTTTCCTGACACTTTCTTGCTGAAGCGGGAGGTAGTGACGCTATTTCCTGTGGGGAGAGGTAGCAACAGGAATGGGTGAAGGCAAGCAAGCAAGAATATGTTCATGTGTATATATGTATATGTCTGTGTATGTGTGTGTATATGTATGTATATGTTGATATGTATATGTATGTATATGCGTGTGTATGGTCATTTATGTATATATATATGTGTTTACGAGTGGTTGGGCCACTCTTCGTCTGTTTCCTTGCACTACCTCACTGATGCAGGAAACAGCGATTAAGTATATAAAAAGAATAAGAAAATTATTCTATTTATTATATCATACTTGATCGCTATTTCCTGCATCTGTGAGGTAGTGCCACGAAGCAGACAAAGAAAGACCCATCCACTCATATACACACATACCTACATACTCGCCCAAACATGACAAAAGCTAAGGAAGGAGTAGCACTACTCCTGAAGCAGGAGCTGTGGGAGTATGTGATAGAGTGTAAGAAAGTAAATTCTAGATTGATGTGGGTAAAACTGAAAGTGGATGGAAATAGATGGGTGATTATTTGTGCCTCTGCACCTGGTCATGAGAAGAAAGATCATGAGAGGCAAGTGTTTTGGGAGCAGCTGAGTGAGAGCATTAGCAGCCTTGATGCACAAGACCTGGTTATAGTGATGGGTGATTTAAATGTGAAGGTGAGTAATGTGGCATTAGCAAGGTAACATCAAGAACGGAGGACTGAGCCTTAGGGGGAATATCCTCACTTGGCCCTCTTTTCTGTTTCTTTTTTTGGGAAAATATGTATATAACATTAATGGGATGGCCTTGGCTAGGGCCCTAGTTGCCTGAGCCATCTGAGTTAACATAGGAAAAAAATAAAAGTACATTTACTGTAACAGTAATAAGAATAGTGGACGAATGGAATAAACTGAATGAGTAAACAGTAAAAGTGCACAGCAAACAGAAGTATAAAGTTGCAAGACAGCAGATGTGTTTAAAAAACTGGGTCCCACGAGTATAAAACTCCCTCTTTGTAAACTGCAAACAGGTAATTACACATACATACACTTCCACTAAGTTGCTTTCTGGTATGATTAAATGATTGTTTTCAGGTACCGCACCATTTCAGGTCTACAGTATGTGAGGTATAGAAACAATAAAACATTAAATAAGAAAACTGAGAATTAAATAAAATAAAAATGAAATGCAGGAGGGTGAAACATGCATGGGATAGAGCAAATTGGAACATGTTATACAGGGGTCAACATGCTGTCAATGGATTGGACCAGGGAATAAGAAGTGTCTGGGGTAAACCATGGAAAGGTCTGTGGTGCCAGGTTGTGGATAAGGAGCTGTAATTTTGGTGCAGTACACATGACAACTAAAGAATGTATGTGAGCAGATGTGGCCTTTCTTTATCTGTTCCTGGTGCTATCTCGCTAATGTGGGAAACTGCAATCAAGTATAGAAAAAATTAAATTCATGTCAAATGATAAAGATGGGTATGTCTGAAGATATGATAATCCCAAGGTTGTATAAATGTGTCTTTTACCTTGAATGAAAAATAATGAAAGAGTGAACAAGCTAGATACAAAATGCATTAGGACAATATGTGGTGTAAGGAGGGCAAATTGCTTAAAAAATTATAGTCAGAGTGAGGTGTGGTAGCAGATGCAATCTGATTGAGAAAGATGACCTGGATGTACTGAAAGGGTATGGATATATGGAGAGGATGAGTAAAGAAACACTGACAAAGAGGCCCTCCATGTCTGAAGCATACATAAAAGTATTCATTTCATGTGTATTCAACAAGAAGCCCAATGTCTGTATGTCCATAATGTGCAACATAACTAACTAATGATGAATTAGCATGTAATACCAGGACCCCTTCACCAGGTTCCTTCAACTTCAAGGAAACCCTGGAGAAGGGGATAGGATGGACTTCTTTGGAGTGAAAAATTCTTCAATGATATTGTACTCTGATTATACAACCTCGCCTAAGGTGACTTTTCACTCGCAGTACAACCACAAGCAGGTAAAGTCCACATCCACAATAAATATATGTAATAATAAATCAATATGTACAATAATATTTACAATACAGATATTGCAATACAAGAATTAAATAAACTGCCCACTTCCACAAGGATGGAGTTTATTCCTTTTTTCAAATGATCCATCACTGTCTTTCCCCTACACTAACTAGTGCTCTATCCTTTCCCTATACCAACAGCTTTGACAAGTTCTGTCTAACTGTACTGGTTAGTACTCAAAATTATATTTCCATGTTCTGTTGTTTTATTTAGTGTAATGTGTATAAGTTTTGTGAATGTATATGATAAAGGGTTGTGAACATTGGGTATAAGGGTATCTGAATTATAACCTCCTTTTACCTTTGATGCAGCTATGATGCAGCCTTATTGTCACACCTGTAATAGTGAACTAATACTACGTTATCCTGAAGTCTTACAGTCTTGCCTTTGATAGTAAACTAATGCTATGCTATGATGCAGTCTTACAGTTGTGCCTGTAATAGTAAACTAATACTATACTATGTTGCAGTCTTCCACTCTTGCCTATGATACCAAACTAATACTATACTACGCTGCAGTCTTATGGTCTTCCCAGTGATGAGAAACTAATTTCTTTTACTGTGTTGAAGCTTCAGTCTCTTTTATGTGATAATAAAAATTTTATGACTTTTCCACTAAATCAGTCTCAAATGTCTGATTGTACGTTACTAAATTGTTTAACTTTAAACAATTCACGCAAGTGATAGTTGAGTAATTCACGATTGGAAAGTTCACTATAGTTTGACTACAGACTCCTCAAATAGTAATTCTAGACACAACATTCTGGCCAGTGTTTGCAGCTGCATCTCTGGAATGTAAGGAGACAAGTGATACCATAGGTATGAGGTGATTACACAACCTGCCATGACCTAACACAGGTATGCCTCCTACCCTGATCTTATGCAGGTATGTCTTATCAAACATAGATATAGATGGGCAAAAGACTGGGTGTATGAGGAAATCTGACATAATAGTATGAAAAATCTAAACTTAACACTGATGCTCAAGAAAATGAAAGAACATTAGTAGCGTATTTTGTGTCTGGCAGTAAGGTTGTACATCACCTCTGGCATTCAGTTGGCCAGGAAAGAATTTTCTAAAAAGTTACATGTACTATATATACAATGTTTGCCATAAAAACGAATTCAACACTTTACGATGTTATAATCACTGATTAGAATGTCTAAACTGCAAAAAAACAGAAACAACATTCATCCATTGTTAATGTATGTATGTACAGTACATATCTATTTCACTCATTTTCAAGTACTTCATTTCAGATTTGTTAACTGTTATAATGCATGCTACTTTCCAGCTCCTGCATACAAAAAGATACAGATGAAGTTTCAAGATATGAAGTCCCTGAAAGTGCTAAAAGGTGATATGTCAACATTTATTCATTTACCTTTATTGCATTCATCCTTTCTTTTGTAACATTACATCTAAAACATTTTTTTTTTGAATCAGTTTGCTACAGTTTACTAGGCTTACCTTATCCATTTCGATTTTGGTAACATTAATTCAAGTCATACTGCTATACTGCATTCAATCATTCATCACTTGTTTTACACAGGAGCATGATGAACCACTATAACTGCTGGGTCAACTGCATCAAATTTTCTGTCTATCAATGCAGCTACGTAAAATTTTCCAAGTATTTGGCAATTAGATTGGCAAAGCACCAACAAAACTGTACCATTAACCAGTTCACTGTAAAGCCATCATTCTATTTCTAAACTGTACTCGATAACAATAAAGCTATAACTATCACAGAATTGCTAATCTGGCCACTGTATACCCGTGAAGAAGGCATGGTCCTTAATCTCCTGTGCCCCAGCAACTCCGCCTCCAAGACGCTCAGTTGGGTGAGCACACAACAGCTGTAAGTACAAGGAAATCTATATTCAACAGAAATATATCTAGACACCTGAAATAATTATCAGCCCCTCAAAAAATGTAAAAAATAATCATGCAAGACATCATCTTGTTTCTCTCTAAACTCCACTTCTTTACATGACACTACCAAGAACTTTTCAAGGATGGAAAACTTACAAATTCTTAAAGAAAGCATGATTTCAGTAAAATCAAAATACTCCAATACTTCTTCTCTTGTCTTTAGGGATCAACTCCTTTGATAAGGCACTCTAAAATATATCTCTACTCTCTTCATAATCATGTAAAGAAACACTCAAAAAGAAAAACAAGCTAAGATGAATGTTACACTTCAAAGTTCCACTTCTTGCTAAGACAATAGAAAGATTTTTTAAAGTTTTAAAACAAAACTGAGAAGTATGATAATGGCTCTGTCTACTTTCAGAACAAGTATATGGAATCAAAAGGAAAACTTTGATGCCTCTTTCTCGAAATGTCTCAGGTGGCATCATCACCTTGGATGAGAGCTGAGAAGGCAAGTAATGAAAACTAACATTATAACCCCTGACATTCTTTATTTCTTTTAAAAATACTGTTGCTTACATCTGACAGTATCAATAGATTTCTTCAAAACTTCACATGGCTGAAACTGTCACATCTACCAATAAAACTGGGGCTTCTTTGGGTTTTAAAAGTACTTCTCTATAAAGAAGCTAACATCTGTGTTCATCAGTATAACTTTTGCCAGTCTGTATATTCATGTACCACATATAAAAAAGCTAATCAGACACTGAGATAGAGTACAAATAGTAACACTACAAAATAGAAAATATCAATAGTCATCACATATTCAAAAAGCTTTTTATGAAGCTGAAGACTCTCATATTCAGCACAGATGGAGTGAGGTATGGTGGTTAGTGACAAGCCTGTTTATGAATGATACTTTGATAGTACAGATTTTGTAAAACTCTATAGAGACAGAAGAAAGTGTACTAAAGTGTGTTATGGATATGGGAAGAGAAAGACAGGGAGAAGTGTGAGAATCTGAGTATCTAGGAGCTATCCTGGGTAAGTATGGTAATATGGAAGGGGACATATGGGTGAGAGCAGCACAGGGGAGAGAGCCATTGGATCTCTTGACAGAATAATAAAGGGAAGAGGTGTAAGTATGGAAATGAAGAATGGATTAAGGAACAGCATAGTCTTCCCAACCCTAACCTATGCAGTCGAAACATAGACAGAGAATGAGCCACAGAGAATCCAAGCTATGGCAATAAGCTATTTAAAAGGGGCATGTGGTCCAGCAAGATGGAATGAAGAAAGAAATGATGGGGGCATACGAGAGATGTGATATGGCAGGAAATGAAAAGGGAGTGAAGTGCTTTGAAGTTGTTTGGGTATGTGGGAAGAATACAAGAGAGAGAGTTTAAAAGCAGAGTGTATGATAGTACAATCTAAAGGGTTGGTATGAGAGGAAGACCACTTGTGACATGGGAAAACAGAATGGAATAATAAGTGAAATAGTGTATGTGAGGGAGGAATGTCAGCATAAGGATAAGTAGAAACTCTTTTGCTGTGGCCACCCTCTTGATGGGAGTTCCTAAAGGGAATGGGATTCAGAGATATAGAAAGATAGATATATACATAGATTGACAGACAGATAGATAGATAGATAGATAGATATATAGATAGATAGATAGATAGATAGATAGATAGATAGATAGACAGAAAGACAGATAGATAGAAAACTCTCATCATGGACAAACATCTACATGAAGGGTGTACCTGAGATGAAATATGAAAAGACATATAGAGACAACTTGGGAGTGAAGAAAAATAATCGAGAGTTTTGGAGGTAGTGGGAAACCTGCCTTTTAAAACAGGGCAGGTCTTACTTCTCAATAAAGACATGAGTAGGTAATGAAGTCCAAAGCTTTGCACCATAGGGAAACAAACTTTTTTCTTACCTGTGAGATGAGGGAAGCAGCCTCTGGTGTGAGATGAGAGGGCATAAGCAGTTCTGTGTGAGATGTTATGCCTGAAGGATGAGCTGCTGACACACTCTGCATATAAATGTATTGCATGCTAGTACATATAGGATAGGAAAGTCTTTATAAATCTTCAAAAGTTACCCACACCAGCAGCTATGGATGGCTAAACAAGGTTAAGACAAATATTTCTAAAGGATGTCAGGTAAAACTGTTAACATTATCTAATCCATTATAAATTCTAAACAATCTATATATACATCTCATTTCCAGCACATCCACCCTCCTGCACACAACTCTATCCATAGTGTATACATATATATATATATATATTCTTTTCTTTCTTTCAAACTATTCGCCATTTCCCGCATTAACGAGGTAGCGTTAAGAACAGAGGACTGGGCCTTTGAGGGAATACCATCACCTGGCCCAATTCTCTGTTCCTTCTTTTGGAAAAAAAAAAAAAAACAAAAAAAAAACGAGAGGGGAGGATTTCCAGCCCCCCGCTCCCTCCCCTTTTAGTCGCCTTCTACGACACGCAGGGAATACGTGGAAAGTATTCTTAATCCCCTATCCCCAGGGATATATATATATATATATATATATATATATATATATATATATATATATATATATATATATATATATTTCTTCTAAAATGGGAAACATATATATATATATATATATATATATATATATATATATATATATATATATATATATATATATATATATATACATACACTATGGATAGAGTTGTGTGCAGGAGGGTGGATGTGCTGGAAATGAGATGTTTGAGGACAATATGTTTTGTGAGGTGGTTTGATCGAGTGAGTAATAATAGGGTAAGAGAGATGTGTGGTAATAAAAAGAGTGTGGTTGAGAGAGCAGATGAGGGTGTTTTGAAATGGTTTGGTCACATGGAGAGAATGAGTGAGGAAAGATTGACAAAGAGGATGTATGTGTCAGAGGTGGAGGGAACAAGGAGAAGTGGGAGACCAAACTGGAGGTGGAAAGATGGAGTGAAAAAGATTTTGAGTGATCAGGGCCTGAACATGCAGGAGGGTGAAAGGCGTGCAAGGAATAGAGTGAATTGGAATGATGTGGTATACCGGGGTCAACGTGATGTCAATGGATTGAACCAGGGCATGTGAAGCGTCTGGGGTAAACCATGGAAAGTTCTGTGGGGCCTGGATGTGGAAAGGGAGCTGTGGTTTCGGTGCATTATTACATGACAGCTAGAGACTGAGCGTGAACGAATGGGGCCTTTGTTGTCTTTTCCTAGCGCTACCTCGCACACATGAGGGGGGAGGGGGTTATTTCAAGTGTGGCGAGGTGGCAATGGGAATGAATAAAGGCAGACAGTATGAATTATGTACATGTGTATATATGTATATGTCTGTGTGTGTATATATATGTATACGTTGAGATGTATAGGCATGTATATTTGCGTGTGTGGACGTGTATGTATATACATGTGTATGTGGGTGGGTTGGGCCATTCTTTTGCCTGTTTCCTTGCGCTACCTCGCTAACGCGGGAGACAGCGACAAAGCAAAATAAATAAATAAATAAATAAATAATATCTATATATATTATACATTGTATAATAAACTTCAAGACAGAGATTCTAACTAAGTATCATTATCAGATGAGTTCCCTTATTCAACTGAATCTACAACACCATGCAATAATTTTCACATGTTATTGTTATTATGTGAAACTAATCTATCTGTCTACCTATCTATCTATCTATATCTCTTGATGCCCATTCCCTCTGGAAACTCTGATCCAGGGGGTGGCTACAACAGAAGAGTTTCCACCTATCACTGTCCTTACATACCTCACTCGCATACACTGTTCCACACATTTCTTCCCATCTCTCTCCCTCCAATACTCTTCCATTCTATTTCCCCATACCACAGGTGGTCTTTCTCTCACACCAACCCCTTCTATTCACCTATGTATATCTCTGATGCCCTTTCCCTATGGGAACTCCCTCAAGGAGGTGGCCATTGAAAAAAAAAAAAAAAAAAGCCTTCATACTGTTCAACTCAGGTGCTGCTTCTCAGCCTTTAATGCTTAACCCTTAACAGGCTGGGAAGAAGGCAACTCTAGAGCAGTGTCTTCAGAGGCTCCTACCTAATATTCCTACTGATTACTTCTACCTAATGCATCTACCTAATGTTCCTACCCAATGTTTCAACCTACTACTTCTGTCCAATACTTCCATATGATGTTCCTACCAACTGCTCCTACCTAATGCTCCTGTCTAATGTTCCTACCAGCTAATTCTATCTATTGCTCCTACTATTTTGCCAAAAGGCAGAGCTAGTGCACAGTATTCACCACAGGAAAATTCACTTATGAAGAATGTGCCGTGTGAATTAACCTGTGTTTGACCTGTGTTTGGGCAACACAGGTCAAGGTCAGGAGGACAATGCTGTCCCTTAATCCTGTTTTCACTTCCATTCTTACACCTTTGCCCTTCATTATTCTATCAAGGGACCCAATTACTCTTCTACCCTGTACTGCTCTCTCCCTTATTTCACCTTCCATATGACAAACTTAACCAAGATTGCTCCCAAATACTTAAATTTTCTCTTCTCTTCCAGTTTTTCTCCCCCATATCTCTAACACAAATAAGTACACTGTCTTCTTTCCCAGCAAAGACCATTACTTTACTTTTACTTGAATTTACCTTCAATTGCTTATGTTTACACAAATCATAAAACATACTTATAACCTTTTGCAACACCTCACTCTAAGCAAACGACACAGTATCATTCACAAATAGGCTTGTCACTAGCCACTATATCTCATCACCTTACTCTAACTCTTAATCTTTTCCCTAGTTTTGCTTTCAACTTTCTTATCATTCAATCCACATATATGTTAAAAAGCCATGGTGACATCACACAGTCCCTGCCTCACACCTACATGTATAGTGAAATTTTTGCTCAATCCTCCATCCACTCTTACACATGCATTTGCCTATCTATAGAAGGCATTCACACCATCCAACAGTAGTATGCAAATCCCACACATCCTTAATACTTCCCATGAAGCATTCCACTTACTATGTCATATACCTGTACAACCTTTATTTGGAATAAAACATAAAATTCGCTGCCTGTCATAAAGAATTTTTAGCATGTATTCAAATTTTTTTATCGTTGAAGGAAATTCCCTATCTAATTGCCATTCACAATTCCCCAGAGTTCAAGAGCATCACCAAAGGAGTGCTATAGCCCTCCTGTTGCCAATATCAAATGGGAAAATTCCATCTAGTGATGGTATAATGGTACAAAACAAAATATGTTCTCTGAAAAAAAATACAGGCTTTACATTTATGAACTGGTCTATTTCGTCTTCCACACATTTTATACTGTTTATGATTCAAATGGCGAATAGTATGAAAGAAAAAAGATGATTCAAATGTTTCATGAAGACATCATTTCAAGAATCTACTGAAATAATACTTTATATTTGGAGTTTTACATCATAAAATGCTCAATAAACAATATGCCACTAGAATAAACTTAAAATTGGAATAATTTGACAGAATACAAATCACTATGTAGCGATTAAGTCACAATGGTAAGGCCTAAGCGTACTTACACATTTCTATAAACAAATGTGTCATACTAACAAATAAAAGAAACATGTAACTACCTGTCCAGTGAGCATGTGGTACATCAGAGATCCAACAGACCACCAGTCAGAGGCAGTTGTAGGGTGTGCTAATGGGGATTCTAGCTCTGGGGCTAAGTATCCCTTCTTCCGTCTTGCTATTGCTTCATCCACAGCATGCTGCCCATTCATGCATTTCCAACTTTTACCACCCCGCACATTACGCTGCACTGAAGACCAACGGCTCTCATACGTTACAAGTATGCTGCCACCATCATCAAGTAGGACATTGTCAGGATTGAAGTCTCTGTTAATTGACAGAAACAAAAAGCATACACTGGTAAAGAAAAAGACATACAAGATGGTCCTTTACAGTTCCATATCAAAATCATGAGAGTAAAGAAAATTTTTGATGCATGTGATTCTGTTAACAAGAGATATGGTAAAGAAAATAATGATTCCTGCGAATGTGAGAGGGAAGATACACCAAGGGAACTTACTTTGGTGAATGAATAAACTATTTTCTTAGTCAATTAAATTCCAATACAGTACTATCTCACCTAGAACAACCTGTATTCTGCTTCTTTTAAAATACTGCTTTCTTCTGCCACACAGAATGTACAGTTATCTATCCTGAGTTCATCTGACACAGCTCCTTACATTATAATTTCATAGAGTAAAGCTAAAGTTTCTTCACCTTTCCTGGTGAGCTTTGGAACACTTCTGTCAAATACCTTTATTATTACGCTCTACAACATTCTTGTAGTTATAACAGAAGTTTAGGAGGAGCAGAAGGAGAAGTTCTAAAACATCACTTGCATACTGTTCTCATCCTGTGCATGTAAGGGAATTCCTCTCTGGCATTCAGTCTAGGATAATGCTTCACTCAAATGGGGAAATTAGATATAAAAAAAAGTGGGAAGAGTGTGGACAGATCTGACCCAAAGGGGTTGAGGTGTCATGTCAAGCACAGTACACCTTTACTTGCATTATACTAGGTTTTCTCCGTAACAGTGTATCCATTCAGTCCCATGCTTAATCATACCATGTACAGCAACATGGTAGGAAGGGTGAAGGCCATGTCTATTAATTCTAACTAATTCTAAATATACATGTAAATTCCCAGGATTCATTACAAATAACTTAGGTAAATGATATAATTTGAAAAGGACACTCCAAGATGAGGGAGTATTCCAAAAAAATCCATATAGATAATGAAATACAATACAGCCCTTGCTAAGTGTTTTTGGAGCAGCTGAATATCTATATGGGAGAAGTGTGTTAATGTGTAATACCAGCCTATGATAATAACATAAATATATCTAAATACAATTCAGAATGCAAGAAAACAAAAAACAAACACAAACATAGCCACCAAAAACTAAAAATATGTAATGGAATAAAAATCTACAGAAAAATATTTCTTCCATATTCTCAAGATCTTGAAAAGAGAGACACTCAGATATCATCCAAATATGCAGTCAAACTTACCTTACCAGTACACAAAACCTGAAAAAATCAACCACAGAACAGCAGTTATCTACAAAACTGTTGCAAAAAAAAAAAAAATAACCTGGTTCAACCTACTGATAGCATGTAGTCCCCTATGCACCACATCACTTTAATCTGCTCTATTCCTTGTATGCCTCACATCCTCCTGCATCCCCAGGCCTCTACTGCATCTTTCACTTCATCTCTCCACCTCTTCCTTGGTCTTCCTCTTTCCCTTGTTCCCTCAAATTCTATGTACACCCTCTCAGTAATCATTTCCTCACTCATCCTCTCTAAATACAAACATGTTGAAAGAAAATGATAACTGAATCCTAATAATAATGTCTTCACTTGGATTATCTTCTTTCATATGTTAGCTTACCCCCAAACAATGCCCAGCTGGTGCAGTGCCGTGATGGCTGTGATGACTTGAGATAACCACACTTTCACAATCCCTTCTGGCAATCTAGGTTGTAAGTCATGTCCTCTACTTGCTGAATACTTTTCAAGGAGAGCTGCTAATGAGCTCTCTACTGGAACATCAAACTTGTTTGTGAGAAAATGTTCCTTAAAGCCTGAATTACTAGTTGCCTGAACATTTTGTGGCTGTTCAGACTGGACAATGATATCCTGGATGGCTTCAGTTGATGCAATGCCTTGAGTGATGATTTCACATTGAGATTTTTCTATCTGAGATTCATTACTATCACAAGCTTTACTTATTTCACAAAGATCTACCTCCAATTTTGGTTGTATTAGCATACTACTTTCATTTTTAGCAGCCTTTAAATTGCTTTCATGTGGCTTCTGGTCAGTAGCAGGGGACCTTGAATGATGAGCGATCAAAGGTTCTTGAACAGACAAAACAGAAGTGGAATGCTTGTTGTGGGCAATTTTCTTCTCATTTTCCTTCTTGGATGAGGATTTTTTCTCTTTATCTGTATGATCAAAGCCTATACTGCCACTATCATAAGGAAGTTCAGAATGTTCTATGGATGTACTTTCATCAGATTCATGAAATGTTGCCATACATTGGCTCTTACTCTGTTGAAGTGTATAATCAACATTCTGCAATAACTTTTTGGAATTTCTAATAAGATCTTCAATATCTAAAGAAGCAAGTTCTGAATCCTCCCGTTTGGTCCAGGACAAGGAAGGAAGAGTCATGCTACCAAAAGATGTGTCTGTTATGCTGTTGTCATCTCGCTCATCCTCAACTCCTAAATGAGAGTGTGATGTCTTTAGATATAATGCTTCTCTTCCTCCATGCCCTGTGGGCAAAGTTTTGTCCTCTCTGTTATGATTTACTTCATTTTCCTTCTCATCTGGAATGGATTTCACTTCATCATTCTTTTCATGATGCCTCTGTTCCTCTACCTCATTCTGACAATTTCTCATATCACTTTGAGATGTTTTTCCATCAATGGCACCAACTTTATTTTCCATATGATGAGGCTCTCCTACAGGACAGGAACTATCAACAGGATCTAAGTTAGGTTCAAGGTAAGAATCAGTAGTTATCTTAACCTCTGGCAAATGTAATGGATCTGGTAGGACACTGGGAACACTGACAGGCAGAGAACAACTGAAGTCTTCACTAACTCCTGACAAAGTGTCACTCCCTATACTCACTTTATCTTCTTCATTTACCAAATTAGTTCCATTAACTAAAACCCCATCCTCAAGAATGTTGTTATCCTCCGCAACTGATAATCTAGCATCATCTGGTGCATCTTTACTTATATCAGAGCAACCAGCTGAAACAACTAAAGCACCAGCACTCATAGATTTAGGCACTGAGTCTGTTGCTACAGTGGTGCTCTGACCTAATGGAGGGATGACGACCATGGAGGAGGAGGACGGTAGGCTATGGGTGTATTCTGAGAAGAGTTGAAGGTAACCATCAGGGAGACAAGAAGATGAGGCCTCCGAACATCCAGAACTCCCTCCTATTGAGCTGCATCCTGGGACGGTAAGGAAGTTGCTGGTGGACGGTGTTGTTTGGGAACAAGACTGGTGTGAGGGTATCTGAGAAGACAAGTGGGAAGTAAGAGAAGTTGTTTCACAGAGGGACAATGCTTCACTGGCAAGACCATCATATTCTGTTGTTTCTTGCAGCAAGCGGCGACCAGCATATGTGTTGATGGAAGTGTCTAAGATTTCATTTGGATCCGTATATGCCTCTTCCACATACTTACTGATGTGGCTCCACAGCTTTCCCCCACTGCAACAAAATGCATTCATTAGATCTCAGCAACCTAAAAAGCTTTATGCAACCAAATAAAACTTTTGAGACAACTGCTTTTGAGTGAAAAGGCCACAATAACAATTTGCCAAAATATATCACTCATATTGAAACTACTTTCAAAACAAGGCAGTGGGACCCACGAAAAAAGAAAAATAAAGCACTCTCACATATGCCGACTGCTCTCTGATAATCATGCTTTATAGGCCAGTTGATCATGTTCACAAAACAAATAAAGCAATCACTGAGTCATGAACTCCTCCAACCCTCTACTGTCATCATCACTACACACCAACACCTGGGCCAAAGTGACTTTATGACACAATCATCATTTAAATATATCAGATACACTGTCTCCAATGAAGAGCCACACTAACCATTTCTACAGAACTGTGGCTGCATGGCATAACTTTTTTTTTTTTTTCAAACTATTCGCCATTTCCCGCGTTAGCGAGGTAGCATTAAGAACTGAGGACTGGGCCATTGAGGGAATATCCTCACCTGGCCCCCTTCTCTGTTCCTTCTTTTGGAAAATTAAAAAAAATTGAGAGGGGAGGATTTCCAGCCCCCCGCTCCCTCCCCTTTTAGTCGCCTTCTACGACACGCAGGGAATACGTGGGAAGTATTCTTTCTCCCCTATATAAATGTCTTTCAATATTCTGTGAAAGTTGAGAAATTAGTCATTCTACCCCAGTCTAATATTTGGAACAAGATAGTCCTTGCATGATATAAACTAACTAGATGAAAAAGCTGCAAATAAGGGAGGCAATACTAGCTCTCTTACTATTTAGGCACATTCATAAATCGTTTTGTCTTAGATAAAGGAGTCAAGTTACATATGCATTACAATATGCAATGAATTTTCATCCAAGATTATTTGAATGTGAAAATACTTCTTCTCAATGAAAATCAGCCACTCTCAGTCAACCTGGGAGCTTGACAAAGGGAATTCTTTCCCAATACATCAAAGGAATCTACACCTACATTTGGAGAATCAATACTGGTGGAGAGACACTGACAAATGCCTGTCTAAATTCCAGCATCATAGAGGGCAGATATTGAGGGAAGTGTGTAAATCCATAGGTCTGACAGCAAATCTATCTTACTCAATATGCTATTTTCCATTGTGCAATACCTAACTCATAAATTCTCCTTCATGCATCACTGTCCTTGTGCAGTTCATAACATTCCCAACATACTAACACTTTTTAACTATGTATGCCCTCATTCTTTGACTCTTCTTGACTTATTCCTACTCCTCTGTATTTAACATAATCCACGATTTTGCACTAACGAGGTTTTGCACATTCCAAATATGCGCAGATTTCTAAGGACTGTAGCAAGAGCTGAGTGTGACTGCTGGTAAGCTATCCTAAGAAAAGCTGCAAACACACGAAATCATGACTGAATATCTGCTCTGTCAGTTTATATCAATGATAAGATGTGTAGTGATAACTAGAGATGAGGGCAGTGAAGGTGTTGGATTGTGAGAAAGTAAACTTTTGGGCTTGATCAATTCTGATAAATCGACGCTACAATTAATTTCTAGTGAGCCTGTTGGTAACTACCATCTAACTGCTATTCAGGTACAAACATTACTTAAATAATACTACCTGCCACAGATGTGAGAAAAAATACCAAAAGGCACCAAGAAGAAAGTGATCAAAGTGGTAACTTGCCTTATAAACTTGAGCACAAGGTATATGGCAGTATCCGTCTCATGATAACGAATGATTGGCAGCATAAAGGGAACATTCTTTGGTACGATAGTTTTCTCGCCACTGCCACTTCCACTCTTGATGAGGACCTACAAATTGAATTTCATATTAGCTAGGGAAGAGGTTTTGAATGACAAATGCAGTTTTGAAGAAAAACTTCATGAATCACCATTTTTGAAGGATCAAAATGACAAATGCAATCTAAGAAGGGCACAGGAAGAATGGTTAGGGCACTTGCAATCTCTAATTAAATTCATGAAGAACAGTTACAAATATCATGCTTATAGTTAATAAAATTCATATAATTCTCAGATGAGGAAATTATCACTATTAACCATGCTATATGAAAGAGCATATCAAAAGGTGTCAGTGAAAAGCATTCCATGACATTAAAGGAAACTTCCTAATGTTTCTGATATCAACTGATGATTTGTGGAGTGGTGTGCTGGAGTATAAACGAGTGACTTGAATTAAATGAGGGAGTGCATTTAGGCTGTGTGATGTCACTGTGTTTATTTAATGTGTTGAGGGATGGGACATTGTGTGACATGAGTATGAGGTGGAGTGAGTGAGATACTTTATGATTGAACTGCTCCCTTTGTCTTGTGACAAACCTTATGGCCCTGTCCCCTTCATCATATGAAAAATAAAAGCTTTACAGTTCTGCTTAACATCTCATCTAAAGTTTGCTTCTAACAGGTATCCATAGATGTCACTAGCTGCATACTGCTACAGGTGCAAAGACATTTCACACATCTCAGTCACCCCCAAAATGTCAAAGAGGGTGCATATATGTCATCTGAGTAAGAAGGCAAATGTTGGTGCTCATTGTTACATTTTGTCTACAAATTAAAGATATCATTTCTGGGGTTTAATAATTGATGTTTTTGGTGTATATGAAGTTCCTTGTTTATTCATTCATGTATATAAAGTTATGTTTGGGTAAAAGAAGGATGTGGTAATAAGAAAAGTGTGGTTGAAAGAGCTGAATAAGGTGAGCTAAATTGGTTTGGACACACAGAAAGAATAAATGAAGATAAGTCAACAAAGATATATGGCGAAGGGAATGAATAAAGGCAGCAAGTATGAATCATGTACATATGTATATGTCTGTGTATGTATACATATACTTTTTTTTTTTCTCCAAAAGAAGGAACAGAGAAGGGGGCCAGGTGAGGATATTCCCCCAAAGGCCCAGTCCTCTCTTCTTAACGCTACCTCGCTAATGCGGGAAATGGCGAATAGTTTGAAAAAAAAAAAAAAATGTGTAAGTGTGGATGTGTATGTATATACATATGCATGTGGGTGGGTTGGGCCATTCTTTCGTCTGTTTCCTTGCGCTACCTCACTAACGCGGGAGACAGCAACAAAGTATGATGAAATAAATAAATAAGGTCAACAAAGGAAATACGTCATTAGTGGAGGGGATAAGAGGGAGACCAAACTGGAAATGGAAGTGTGGAGCAAAAAATATTTTGAATGCTCAGGGCTTGAATGTGCAGGTGGGTAAAAGGTGAACCAATGAATATGGAAACAGCCAGGGGAACCATTGAAAGGTCTTCAGAACTTGGATGTGGATAGGGACTTATGGTTTTGGTGCATTACACATGACAGCTAAAGAATACATGTAAGCTAATGAGGCCTTTTACCTATGTTAGTTCTTGACACAAACTTGCCATTGCAGGAAACAGTGAACAGTTAAGACAAAATGTTTGTATGTATAAATAGCATATAAACATATAAAACATATGTAGGGTTCATGTAAAAAAAAATACATAAGATGTGTACAAGATATATATAATATACATATGTGTAGTGTGAAATCATGCCTTGAAAGGGAATCATAAACTGTATATGAATAAGTGCATACAGAATATATTATTGCCTGGGTAATCATAACTACTGAATACTTACACACATTAGGAGCATCTACATGGTCAGCATAGCTCCTTCCTTACCCATCCACTCAACACCCTCCCACACAACGAGGAAAGTATAGTCATTAGTTTTGATATGTTCTACACGGAGAAAATAAGTAACTTTTTTCAGAAGGGCACAGATCTCGGAGGCAATCTCACCATCTGAATGTGCATGGATGTAACAAGTATGAGAAGATGAGGAAGATTAGTAATTTGTTTGGAATGAAGAGCCTGATGTTTGGCTCTAAATGAAACTAAGCTCAGGGGAAGGGGGAAGAACGTTTGGGAATATCCGAGAAGTAAAGTCTGGGGTAAGTGTGAGGATGAGAGCAAAGAAGTGGATGGTACTTCTGCTGGAGTTGAGAAAGTACGTTAAAATATGTAAGGGAGAGAGTTCCAGACTCAAGTGGGGTAAGAATGAAAGTAGATTACATGAGGTTGGTGAGGAGCTCAAGATTCACTCTAAAAAAATCACTGAAGTTGTTGTCAAGCTAACTTATATAACTTAGTGTTACCAGAGCCTACCTACTTGTGCTTACAAGTGAAAGACACCTTTGGTGAGGATGCATCATCACTTCTCACTTCTCAAGAGTCCATCATGTCCTTGTTTCTGATTGAAGCACAACCTCAAAGCTACAGCTCACAGAAAGGGTCCTGGGTTTATATATATTAGTAATAATGGTAATATGACTCAACATCTTTATTAGCTATTGTACCTTGATGGCAACTGTGTCACCATTTGTAGTATCTGTGGCAATAATAACAGATCCTGCTAAACCTGCTACACGATATCTCTGGATATCTGATGCTCGGCACTTGAGTCCTCCTTCGCCACTATTGCTGGTCTCCGGTGGGGGTCCATCTGGGCACTAAAAGAACACAATACATAGAAAAAGCACTTTGCAAAATGGAACTGTTTTGAGATTGATCCAGTAGGTGTGCGTTAACAGCCCATCATTTAATGTGCAAATTCCATAAATGAGCATCTGAGGTTACAGAAAAACACCAGTATTACAGCTAGCAATATGCATCACCTCAAATGTCAAATACATAAAAGGGTTATGAGTCAGAAGCACAACTACATATATATCTAAAGTCCCTGAAGCTGAAATATCTCATCTTAAAGTCCTTCTAAATCATGCATGGTTCTGCATTCTGCACATAATAGGAATTAGATCCATTCTTGGGCTTTGCATATATTAGGCTTTCAATCTGGATAACTGAATGGCCCTATTTTGCCTGTGAGGTCCTGAGACATAATAGTTTGGTTTTTAGCATATCTCTTAGAGCTCATCAACTTAAGTTTTAGCTGAAACAAGTCACTGACAATTATAACTCTTTCTAAGTGTATGCCACATTTCTAGAAGATTCCTGTTCAGTATTTCCTCATAAACTTATTAAGTTAATTCAATTTAATTTCTTTCAACAATTCAAATCTCTTTTCTCTTCAAATAGCATGGTAAAACTTTCAGTGATACAGACTTCAGTAGAAATATGTAAAAGGGAATATTTCATTTCCTGTGAATGGGAAAACATACATACAGGACTGTTTTGAACAATGCTATTAGGATCTAAAAAAGTTAACATAGATTCTTTTATTCACACATATTTGCCATTTCCCGCATTAGCGAGGTAGCATTAAGAACAGAGGACTGAGCCTAAGAGGGAAAAATCCTCTCTTGGCCCCCTCCTCTGTTCCTGCTTTTGGGAAAATACAAACTGGAGGGGAGGATTTCCAGCTCCCCACTCCCTCCCCTTTAAGTCATCTTTTATGACATGCAGGGAATACGTGGGAAATATCATTTCTCCCCTACCCCTAGGGATATAATGTAGATATAAAATCAACATAGATATAAAGCAAAATTCATAAATCTGAAAAGATTCTCCATTAAGTACAGAGCTACCAAAGCTGTCAATAGATAAAAATCTATCAATTAGATAATCAATCTTCTTTTCTTGTGAAATGGAAAAAACATATATAAAGGATTGTTTTGAACACTGCTATTGGGTTCTAAAAAGTTAACTGAGACATCAAGGAAAATTCATAAACCTGAAAAGATTCTCTGTTAGGTACAAAGCTATCAAAGCAGGAAACAGCTACTTGGATAAAAGTATGCCTATTTTCCTTACTACATTCCCAATGTAATGGGAAGGATCTACATAGAGCCTCTGCAACATCACTCACACATCCTTAACCTACACTCAAGTGTCTTGAGTGACACACGGACTTCTTTGCAAGAAATAAAGTGAAAAGACAGCCTGATTTAGCAATCCATTAACAATCTCTATGTAGCCCATTTACTTTCCCTATGCAGTCTCAGTAGATTTGCTTATTCAGTACTCAAGTTGCCATTCTATGAGAAAGTGGGATGGACAAAACACAAGAGTCACTGATCATCTCCAGGCTCTTTTCACTTGTTCCCATCTTGCACACATGCCATCATTCTAGCCTTCAACATTATCGCTGATCTATCCTGACACCTAAATCCAATCATCTCATTAGTTACACTCAATCGTGTCATAAAAAAATCTAAACAACTGTTCTGTTCTGAACAACCTGCTCTTTCCTCTTATCTTTGCGAGTGAGACGAGCCACCAGCTGCTCTGCTCTTTGTAGATACTGGGCAGTTTTCCGTCTAACAGCTTCCCTACGACTTCCGTCACCATCTCCTGGAATCCAGAGTTGAAAACTTCCAGTTACAATGAGAAAAGGAAGTGCAAAACCTAAGTTCTTATAAAATAAACCTGCTCTATATCATAAAATTCATTTACACTTGACTAACTTTACTATCCATCAAGACCACAAAATCTACCATACACAAATAATCACAATTAACAAACTTGATGCATGGATATGTATGCTATGTGGAGTAATCTTGATTAACCTGAACATAAAAAATAAGTTCTAGTCATGTGACAAAAGGAACCTCACAAAGAAATCAGGATCATCTAAATATTATGCTACACCTAAACTTATACCACAAACAACAGTCATAACACCACCTTGCGTCAACCCTCCACCAGCACTAGAGAACATTCACATAAGTGTTTACCTTTTATTAGTAATTGCAAAATAAATTTTCAGTCTTGAAATATACCATTTTCATTCTTTTGGTAAGAAATGTAATATGGAATTATAAGTGTTTGATAAAAAAACTAAATTATGATAAGTGGCACATGCTGCAAATATGTTCTAATAATCTACAAATGACATGTGAGTAAGTGCACAAAAGAAAGAACATACAATACATTTGCAAGAAAGGAAAACCACACTGTATGTCCTATGAATGTGTGCAAATGCAGTAGAGCAAACTTTACCAAAGGAAGGAGTGCATGGGTTTCCATGTGAAAGGCAAACAAATGCAACCAGTATATAAGTAATAACTATTTATTAAGTTTTAACATACATTCAAAACCCACACACAAACATACTATGGACAACAATATTAAAACAATGCCCGACTAAGAGCATGGACTATGATTTCATGTCTATGTGTCTTCCACAATTAGCTCTTTCATGTAAGGCAAATAATCTGTTCCTGGGTTCAAATGATGCATACAATGTCACACACTTTAGGTATGATGAGTATGTTTAAAGTATTCATGACAATACATACTATGTTTCATATCAATGGAGCACGAGATTGATCCTCCAATTAAAGTGTATATGTCTGAAGTAACTATAGCACTTATTTCATAACCTAAAAAAGAATAACAAAAAGACCATGTAAAGCAATGTCATTAGTAAGTGAATGAAATCTTTATAGCACATTTAACTGGATGATACAGAGTATGAAATATATGACATGAACTTTGCAGTCTGGGTGATTGTGTCTGGTATCTGAATATTTACAAATACTAATATTTCTAATTCTATTCATTTGTTTCTGCACAGAACCATCATTAATCTATGCTTCCTCATAGAGAATCATCATTAACCTAAGTTTATTTCTCACTTCAAAATACTCTGACTTCCTTGTTTGCTTCTTTATTTCTAGTAACTTTCAATAAAGATCTCATTACTTCCTTCAAATGTATTAAAGCATATCACACCCAACTAAATTCATACATCTGATTACTCTGTCTCCCGCTATGTATAAAAGCATCATCTTAAATGAGAAGTTACCACATCAAAATGTTTCTGCAAACAGAGGCTAGTTCTGCACATAGCACATCATACAACATTGTGCCAATTCCCTGAAAAGAAGGCAGATTTCATGTGAGGAAATTGCAAAATTTTACTATGTCAAAATACAGTTTATTCCAATGCACCCTAAAGCCTTATGTCCAGAGCACTCATATTTACATTTTACATTTTTACATTAATCCACCACACTTGAATGATGTGCTTTATTCTAACCAAATCACCTGGGAGGAATCTACACCTGTTGAAAACTACTGTATATAAGTACTGTTGTTCTTTCAATCATCCATTCAACTACCACACAGGAGTTTGATTGTGCAGAATACCCATGAAATGTGGAAAAATAAATGAAAACACCATACAATGTTGGCCACTGTCCTACAGAAAGATAATGTGATTTTGATGTGATTTGGCGGCCACTTAAAGGTGATGAATATCAATCTAATTACCAAAAGTAATAATCAAGCCAGTCTGTATGTCAAGCCCACTTGTGCAAAAACTTTAATACAGCAAACCTTTAACTGGATTTTCCTTCAGGAAAATCTACCAGATTTACTGAGAAATTCTAACATGAAAAAAGTTAACTGAGTAGTCTACTGAATCTGTAAGTGTTAAAAACACTTCTAATACAGTTCCCTGACTCTTATGATGGTACAGATAAAAAACTGAGTAACTGACTGATAGCATAATATTACATGTTCAAGAAAAAGTCTTTACTCATACAATAAAAATATTTCTGAGAAAATATGAAGTTTCAGGGAGTGGGAGGCTGGAAATCCTCCCTTCCTGTATCATTACCTTCCAAAAGTAGGAACAAAGGTTGGAGCTAAGGGAAATTTTCTTAGAAAGTTAAGTCTTCTATTCCTAATGCGACCTTGCTAATGCAGGAAATAATGAATAAATAAAGTAAAAATGAATAAAGTGGTACAGGATTATAATGATAGGTGTTGAAAAAATATTGTGTTACAAAAGTGGATAACTTGCATCTGAACAGGAGTAAAGATGGTTCTGTATGCTGAAGCATATCACAATGCTAAAATAATCTGCAGTATTATGGGGGATGCATTTGATAATGATGAAGATGTATGTATCTTATATACTTATGTAATAATGAAATGTTACCATGTTAATAATGAAACAGTGTTAGAAGTACTGGGTGTTATTAATTGAGTAAAGTTGTTCTGAAATATTGATGAATCAGTATTAAAACAGCAAAACAGTGCTGGAGAAACGATACATGACTGACAGAGGTGTGAAAGAGATCTAACATCAAATATGCACTGTTAATAATCTTTTTTTCCCAAAAGAACAAAGGTTAAGCAAGCAAATCCTATTCATCTATCTAGCAATACACTATGTATAGAGAACCAAAGTTGTCTATCAATCAAAATCCTGTTTGTGTAGCATTTGCCATACAGTAGCTAATGGTGTTGGTTTAAGAAGAATGAATAAGTAGATGGATGGATGTCCCAAAGCCAAAAGTGAACACTGTGCCAGTGTGGAGGCTCAGCGTAAAATTCACCATTTAATAACTTTTATTTCATTCTTTTTATACCTGACTGTCATTTCCCACATTCGCTTGGAACAGATGATGAAAGGCTAAACCTGCTCACATTCACCTTCTAGCTGTCATATGTAATGAACCAAAACCACAGCTCCCTAACCACAACCAGACACCACAGAGCTTTTCATGGTTTCCTCCAGTTGCTTCACATGCTCTGGTTCAGTCCACTGACAGAACATTGACCCCAGTATACCATATCATTTCAATTCACTCTATCACATGCATACCTTTCATCCTCCTGCATGTTCAGGCCCTGATCACTCAAAATCTCTTTCACTCCATCCTTCCATCTCCAATTTAAAGTCCCCATTCTCTGGTTCCATCCACTTCTGACACACATATCCCCTTTGTCAACCTTTCCTCACTCATTCTCTCCATATGTCCAAACCATTTCACCACACCTGCTTCAGCTCTCTCAACCACACTCTTGCTTCAGCTTTCTCAACCACACTTTTTATTACAACACCTCTCTCTTACCCTTTCATTAGTTACTTGATTAAATAACCTCACACAACATAATGAACTCAAACAATTAACTTCCAAAACATCCATCCTCCTCTGCATTATCTTTAGCCATGCCTCACTTCCATTAACACTGCTAGGAATACTGTACCTTCAAACATACCCATTTTTGTCCTCCCAGATTACAATCTTTTATTCTTATGAAACATTTCCCGTGTCAGCAAGGCAGCGTCGAAAACAGATGACTGAGCCATAAAGGGAAAAAACCCTCACATGGTCCCCTTTATTTGAAAAGTAAAACCAGAGGGGAGGATTTCCAATCCCCCACTCCCACTCCTTTTAGTTGCCTTCTATGACAAGCAGGGAATACATGGGAGGTATTCTTTCTCCCCTATCCCCAAGGATAATGCTGGTGCCTGTGGAGCATGGGTGAAACCAGGAATGGATGACAGAAAGCAAGTATGAATATGTACTGGTGTATTTATGTATATGTCTGTGTATGTGTATGTATTGATATGTATATGTATGTACATGTATGAACATTCATGTACATGTATATGTAAATGAGTGGATGGGCCATTCTTTGTCTGTTTCCTGGTGCTACCTCACTGATGTAGGAAACATCTGGTGTAAACCAAGAAAAGGCCTGTGGGACCTGGATGTGGATAGGGAGTTGTGATTTTGGTGCATTACACATGACAGCTAGAGACTGATGTTAATGAATGTGGCCTTTTTTGTCTTTTCCTGGCAAGCAAGTATGAATATAGACGTGTGTATATGTATATGTCTGTGTATGTATTTGTTGATATGTATATGTATGCATATGTGCGTGTATGGGCGTTTATGTATATATAGGTGTATTTGGGTGGATAGGCCATTCTGTGGCTGTTTCATGGCACAACCTCGCTGATACATATATACACATATACATATTCATACTTGCCTGCTTTCATCCATTCCTGGTGCCACCCCACATTTGTTCACAATCAGTCTCTAGCATGTATATGTATGTATACTAATGTATAGGTATGTATATGTGCGTGTGTGGGTGTTCATGTATATGCAGGTGTATGTGGGTGGGTTGGGCCATTCTTGCATCTGTTTCCTTGAGCTATAATTTTCCAAAAGAAGGAACAGATAAGGGGGCTAAGTGAGGATATTCCCTCTAAGGATCAGTCCTCTGTTCTTAACGCTACCTTGCTAACACGGGAAATGGCAAATGTGCATGAAAAAATATATAAATATTCCATCGTATATAAACCACTAACAAAAGAAAGCTTATTTTACATGAAGGCCCAGTGGGGATAGTAAGAACATGTAAAATGACTAACATGACTATTAACATCTCTGTTCAATAATATGGTGTAGTGTGTTTCTTCCTCTGTTTACCCATTTTCAATGAGCCTTAAATTTAATGTAAACTTAAAATCTTCAGTCTCAAAAAATTGTTTCATCAAAATTCATGGTTCATCATGCTAACACCTACAGAAACACTATGCTTGCACTATAAAAACATACTAGCTATATAAAATATTTCATCTTTAGAGCAAAGGCAATATTAGCAACTGTAGCATAAGGCAAAACAATCTTAAAAATATTTTCTACATCTTACTTAATAATTTCTACTCTAATCCCATAAAAATAAGTTAGGGAAAAACATGACACCTCATGCCTATGTTGCAGCAAAAGAGAAATAAACCACGCTAAAACAACGACATGATGCAAGACAGTTACAAGAATTGTAACACTGGTTTACCTCGCTTTTTTGTATGTTCCTCAGGAGAAGTAGCTGCATACAAATATAGAAACCAAATTTACAATGTATACTGCAACCAAGATGAGGGAACTCTGATCACTGTTCATAATCTAGCTCTAGTATCTATGAAAGGATCTATGAATCTGAAAATAAAAATGAACTTTCATACAAGCTGAGTCATTCATGAGAAGTAAAGAAGAATAATTTCAAAAAAGATGTTATGAAGACCAAGTACTAAAGACTTACCTACATAGTGAATGAACTCTATCAACAACTGTAAACAATAATTTCCTTGGCATCTAACATGATATGGTACTCATACAAAAGGAAAAATCTGCCATATTTAAGAATATAAGAAATAAGGGAAGCCATATAAGCTGCTACTTCAAAGAAACTTACACTATCCACAAATGCACAAAGGTAATCCTTAAATCAAATATTTCTGGAATGAAACATATTTTTGGAGTGGATTATTTTAGATACAAATTCATATCATTCTTTTCTTTAAAGTTTCTAAATATCTAGTAAGTAAGCAAATGCTATTTATCTATACACTGCCCACCTAATCCAACTCCACAGAAGGAAGATTCTGCACCTGCACCATCACACTATAACCTCAGAGAAATTTCTGCAGATTTCTCCACGAGAAACCTCTCATATATATTCATAGACTTGCATGTGTTCATCCATTCCTGGCACCATCATGCCCCACAGGAAAAAGTATCATTACCCCTGCTTCAGTGAGGTAATGCCTGGAAAACAGACAAAAAAGGCCACATTCATTCACACTCAAGTCTCTAACTGCAATGTGTAATGCACCGAAACCACAGCTCCCTATCCACATCCAGGCCCCACAGACCTTTCCATGGTTTACCCCAGATGCTGCACATGCCCTGGTTCAGTCCAGTGACAGCATGCTGACCCTTTTGCCACATCGTTCAAATTCACTCTATTCCTTGCAAGCCTTTCACCCTCCTGTATGTTCAGGCCCCAATAGCTCAAAATCTTTTTTCAAGTATGATTATGTTCATGTGTGACAGGGTGGTGATAGGAATGGATGAAGGCAGTAAGTATGAATATGTACATGTGTATATATGTATATGTCTGTGTATGTATATGTTGAAATGTATATGTATGTATATGTGCAAGTGTGGGCGTTTATGTATATACAGGTGTAAGTGGGTGAGTTGGGCCATTCTTTCGTCTGTTTCCTTGCACTACCTCGCTAACGTGGGAGACAGCGATTAAGTACAATAAATACAAATATATATAAATAATTTATATTCATTATTACACTTAATCGCCATTTCCCATGTCAGTGAGGTAGCATCAGAAAACAGACAAAGAATGGCCCATCCTTTCATATACACATATACATAAATGCCCATACATGCACATATACATATATACAAATGTATATATTCATACTTGCTTGCCTTCATCTATTCCTGTTGCTACCCCGCCACACAGAAAACAGTGTTGCTACTCCTTGCACTCTTTCTTTTTCATACATATTCATCATTTCCAGCATTAGCAAGGTAGTATCAAGAACAAACAACTGAACCACAGTGAAAAAAATCCTCACTTGGCACCCATCTTTGTTCTTTTGGAAAATTAAAACAAGATGGGGGATTTCCAGCCCTGCTCCCACCCCTTTCAGTTGCCTTCTACAACACAGAAGGAATAATTGAGTAGCATTCTTTATCCCCTATCCCTAGGCTGGTAATATCACACACCCCTTCTACAGACCAACCTTCACTTTGAACCACGCTCTCCTCTCTTCCTACTCGTACATATGCCTTATACCTTGATAAAAACTGACCATTCTACCACCAGTATTATCATATTTCCACCTTTATTAACACAGGGTATGCTGCATCAATTCCTACAAATTCTGTCTCAAATGATGACTTACATTTCCTCATTTCTCTTCTTAAAGTTTTAGCAATAAAAAATCACAACTGAGTACCCAACTATGTTCATGTGGTAAAAACTCTTGCCCCATGCCATCCAACATTACATACATATCAAAAACCGTGAACAGATTAAAACAAAAAATTCTTTTTTCTTTTCTTTCAAACTATTCGACATTACCCGCATTAGCAAGGTAGCGTTAAGAACAGAGGACTGAGCCTTTGAGGGACTACCCTCACCTGGCCCAATTCTCTGTTCCTTCTTTTGGAAAATTAAAAAAAAAACGAGAGGGGAGGATTTCCAGCCCCCCGCTCCCTCCCCTTTTAGTCGCCTTCTACGACACGCAGGGAATATGTGGGAAGTATTCTTGCTCCCCTATCCCCAGGGATATGTACAGAAATATGTACAGAAATATCTTGCAGACCCCAACATGCATCTTCCATGCTGAATCCACTGAATGTCTATTCAAAAGTCCAACACTCATGAGAAAACAACAAACAGGGCCATTGCATTTCTTGGCCTGCATTCCCACCTATTAGACATGATCAGCTTTCTGAACACTGCAGGAACCCAAAAGAATGGGGTCTTGAATCTAAGAAGTATGGTAATTTATGTATCCACACGTATGCATTGGTGTGATTACTATTTGTGTGTTATCGAGAAAAAGTTATACAATCTTGTTGCTGCCCCTTAACCTTGTATATATGTACAATGTCTTTACTCCTATGTGTGTATATTATAGACACATGTATCTATGTGTGTTATCATCCTCTTTTCATACAAGTTCATTATTTCCCTTGTTATCAAAGTTGCATTACATACACATGATTAAGTCTTTGAGGAAAAAATTTCCACTTGACTCCTTCTTATGGAAAGTATTGGAGGAAAGGAGGCTTTTCCAGCTCTTAATTCCTGCCTATCTGAACTGAATTCTGTGACATGTAGGGTTAATGTACTTACCCACATATTTGTACTGCACTGGAAGAGAGTTTTACTTTCATGGGGTCCTATCTTTTAAACATTCTCTTCTATCATACAACCTTTTAAACATTTGTATGCTCTCCACATTTATCACACCCTTTTTCAGCTTATTGCATTCATCCACTACTCTTATCCTATAAAAGTACTTTATTCAATCTTTTTAAGTCACTTGCTTGATTTCATCTGTCCACTGGCTGTCCTATTTCAATATATTTTGAAAAACTATTTACTGTCTACATCAACTGTGTTCAAAAGTTAATGGCTGCAACCAGGTCACCCCTCACTCTTCCATGATGGGCAAGTTTAAGGCTTCTAGCCTTTTCTGTATCTCTGCTCTCTTTTTCTGGTACCATTTTTGTTGCCCTCCACTGAACCTTCTCTATTAGCTTTTTTGTGCTTCTTTAGGTGTGGTGACCAAACCTGACAAGCATATTCTGGTTTTGACTTTAAGGAGGATAAAACAGCTTGCAGAATATTTCCTAATTAAAATGTTTAAAATCTCTTCTGATATTTTTCAGCCAGTTTGTTTCCCTTACTATTCTCCTAATGTGGGACTCTGGCAACAGATTAGGGATGATGCCAACTCCAAGTCCCTCCATTTCCTGCTACATGATAATCATACTGAGGCCTCCTTTTACTCTGTTTCATCCTCACTGCTTTCCACATGCTTCAGTTGAATTTCATCAGCATGTATCAGACCAACTGTGTGCATGTACGTCTTTGTGTGATTCCTATTTGTGTGATACAGGGAGACATTTTACACTTGTGTATATATGTGTTTCTACACTTTTGTATGTATATATGCAAACACATACACACCCTGGCCTGTGGCTCGTATCCATTTTATTGACCAACCCCAAGGGGATAATGAGTGGCTGGGTGGCCTGTGAATGCATTATGGTCAGTAGCACTAACTGCTAAACCAGAGATGTTTGTGTGTGTGTTTGTACGCAGGTACTACCTCTGGGTTAATTTTGAAGGGCTCTGGCCTTAGAGCACAGAACAGAATGCTGTCATGAAAAGAAATTTCTTACAAAACAAAAATACATCTTCCTTTCCCATTCTTTTTCATTGCTAAATCCACTTTATCAGGAAAACATACATATTATTGGGAAGAAATGTTCAACAATCTTGGGGAATTAATAAAAAGTAAGAACACTAGAGAAGGCCTATATCTCGAACATGAGAAGGCAAGAACATTCATGATAATAAGAATAAAAAGTGTTTATCACTGACTGGCAAATCCTTCCAGTTAGTGGTAATCATAACTTGATCATTCATTGGTACTTAAGATGTGTTTGGTGATTTATCTAGCATGGAGCTAAAAGTTTCTTACGTACAACACACAAACCCACTTTTATTCTTTCTAATGGAATGCAACTGCTGACACATTTTTCTGGTCTATATTTAAAGAAATTTAAAGACTACACTAACCTTGTACTCCCTGCAAAAGGGTGCCAACTCCTTCCCGATACATATTCAACGCTTGCTTGTAGTCCTTCTGTTGCTCATATTGCTGCGCCTCATTGATCTGCTGAGCAGCAACAAATATGTACTGAGTGTTTGCTACCTCCTGTGGACTTGGAACTTTATGTGTTGGGATGACCGGAGTGACAGTTTTAGTTAAAGGCGTAAGAGGGGTAAGGGGTACAGAATTTTTTCTGTCACTGCTACTCATCCGTCTTGTAACATCAAGAGGAGGTACATGATGCGGGGTCTCTTTTACAGGTGGGGTCTCTTGTACAGGTGTTGAACTTGTAGTTTTCCCGTTTGATACTTTTGGTGCTTCATCATTCAATTGTGACTTGTGATGCTGCTTGGGGGAATCATGCACAGGGTTCTCATACACACAGCAAGGCTGTGATGACAAACTAGACAAGGATGATGTTGACGCATGTCTCTCCACATGATTTAGGATATCACTGTCAACCTTTCTAACATCACAATTTCTTGTAGGAAATTTAAACACACTATCTTCTACACCATTCCCACAAGACATGTCCCAACTAAGATCACTTACTCTGCACTCTTTTCTTTTATTTTCAATGGTTTTGTTCAGTGAAATCTTCTGATTAATTTCTTTAGAATTATACTTATCTATGCTGGTCCTTTGCAAAATACTTGAGACATCCTGCACCCCAGCATGGTCCTCTTTAACTGATTTCAAATATGCATCTATATCCTCACAGGAACCATCATTTAAGACAGCAGCATCTGATGCTAAACTTTCAGTTGGTGGAATGCTGATGCCACCTGGCAATGGTGGAGATGGTCCAACAGCTTGTGGGGAGTCAAGACTGGAACAAATACTAAAGTCATCCTCAGTGTCACTCAACTGGGAATACAGTGAGGAGGATTCTTGTATTCCAAGTGTTGATGCCAGAGACTCGGCCTCCTTGGATCTGTTGGAAAGGAATATTTCTTATGTACATTTGCTTACTAAAAAAATACAGAGCTCATTATGAACTTTCAAATAAAAGACTGTAATATCCTAATGTCAATCTAAGAAGACATCAGCATTCTCAAATTTTTGACCATGATCTAGTTCATAAGAAAAAATTTCAACGGCAAAACCTGAATCACATATAACTATATGTAACACAATCAAATCTGGCTTGAAATTCCTCATTGATTCTAATATGTATTTCTATCTATATCATCTATAATACTTTGTCGCTGTCTCCCGCATTAGCGAGGTAGTGCAAGGAAACAGACAAAAGAATGGCCCAACCCACCCACATACACATATATATATACATAAACGCCCACACACGCAGGGAATACTTCCCACGTATTCCCTGCGTGTCGTAGAAGGCGACTAAAAGGGGAGGGAGCGGGGGGCTGGAAATCCTCCCCTCTCATTATTTTTTTTTTTTTTTTTTTTTCCAAAAGAAGGAACAGAGAAGGGGGCCAGGTGATGATATTCCCTCAAAGGCCCAGTTCTCTGTTCTTAACGCTACCTCGCTAACGCGGGAAATGGCGAATAGTTTGAAAAAAAAAAACAAAAAAAAAAAACATACATACACATATATACACATGTACATATTCACACATGCTGCCTTCATCCATTCCCGCCACACAAGAAATGGCACCCCCCCTTTCCCCCATGTGTGCACGAGGTAGTGCTAGGAAATGACAACAAAGGCCACATTCGTTCACACTCAGTCTCTAACTGTCATGTGTAATGCATGTATATTCCTCTTTGTATTTCAACTTTCTAAAAGGGAGAATATAAATTTCTACCTCAAAATAAAGCTTAAAGATAATACACCTACTTTTATTCAAACTTGGCCACACACACAGGAACATGCGAAGAAAAACCACATCCACTCCCATCCATTCTCTGACTGTCAAGTTTGAGAATATAAGTGAGTTGTTAAAGGAGAGATCCTGCATAAACATCCTCTAGGATAGTGGAGGTTGTATTGGAAATGAATACATAAATATAGACAGGTATTTATCTATTTTTTGACAGCACGTCGATATACCTGTACATTTCCATTATGCCATCTACTATCCAATACGGTGTTTGTGGAGAATCTCCTTCCTTTCATAACTACTTATATTCTTACTAAATACTATCTCATCTATATATCCCCCAATTTACCCTTTCATTTCACAATTAATTTTTTGATTACTGTCTTCCTTCCACTGACCTCTTTTATACTCTATCTAATATGTTTCATACATCTTTTCATTTCACATGTCCAACCTGTTTCAGAATTCCAACCAGAATTTTCAACTAAGCTTTCTATTCCTCCTTCAGGTATATTCATCTCTCCTCAAGCCCACTCTTACTTTACCAATGAATCTATGAATATCAGTTTCCAGGGCATAAAAACTTGTAATTTTGACTGTTACACACCTACAACTCACTTCATCAGTAGGTTAGACATTCTTTAAATATCTAGCTGCTTACCTATCTTTAAATACTCTGTGATATATCAGCATCCATTCCATCAACTTAACCAAACACTCCTAAAATATATCACTCCTAATGCTGAGCTTTCCACTGTTCAATAGAATCTAACATCCCAGTCTCCTCAGTTAAACCAGTGCTTTTATTGGTATCTATTTTCTGCTTCTTCTTTTTACCATCTATTTACCAGCTGTAACTTCATAACCACTTCCATGAGGTGGATTCAGTGCATACAGGCACCTTTTATATGACTTCAGCCCTAACCATCTCATACATTCTTCTTAAATTCTTATTTACATCCTAAAGATCTACAAATCAAGTCATTACTACAATGTTGTGACAGATTATATACTGACTTCTTTCAAATTAAAAATTTTTGAAAGTACCTTTTTCACATAAAAAAGAAATATAGTTCAAATGTTGGGAAAGGCATATTTCTAGGTTATGTGAATATTTGGATAAATCAGCTGCTTGTCACTCATGTCTGGCATGTGCAAGGGATAACATGAATTTTCAACCATTATGTAAACCTAGGACTCCTTTCACATGACTTCTGCAGCATAAAGGCTGCACTACAATCACTAGCAGGGAATTCATGGTGATTCTTTAAAAACAAAAATTTCTGGTTGAAAGTGAACTTCTTTTTCGTCGAATGACAATGATACAACCTCATTGAAGGTGACTATTCACTTGTAATGTAACCTCATGCAGGCAGAATCTGGCAATACCTGTGCAATGAATATAAACATATCCTGAAACCTATCTGACAACACTGAAAATTTTGCTTTTACTGTTTATCTACTATCTATATTTCTGGCAGCTTGTTTCCCCTAGAAATGTTCTCCTGAAGGGGAATGGCCATAACAGAAATGTTTCCAAGCTGCTGTATCTAATGATACCTCACTAGCATGCTACATCTCCATCACACTTTCCTGGTCCTCTTCCTTCTATATTCCCTTACTTTACCCTTCCAGGATGACGGCTGTCTGTCCTTTACTATATTTCATTCTACTGAGATTTTACATTTTCTTCTCCAATCTGATCATCAAGTATGCTCTCCACATCACCAAATCACCTGAAAGTACTTCTCTTAACCCCTTCTTATGGATCCACACCCATGTCTTCACAACTATCGATCATTTAATGCAAAAAGCCTATTTGGTTCAATCACTCATTAAACAATTCTAACTGGCAATACATATGCAGCGAAAAACAAATGTTATCGCTCAATAACATGGGCATTTCTTGGAAGAATAAGCCAGAAGTAAAGCCATCTTCACAATAGTAACTGTGCACATGCCCTTCAACAGGGAAGTTAACTGAGGTTTCATAAACTCACTTGCTTTGTATTCATAACTGTTTTACATTCTACACTGTAAATGTACTCATTTCCCCATCTTTCCTCCACATATTACAACAAATGTATACTTTCCAAATGAGGATCTTCCCTCTTAGGCTCAGTCCTCTGTTCTTAACGCTACCTTGCTAATGCGTAAAAAGGTGAATATGCATGAATATGCCTGGATGTGGAGCGGAAGCTGTGGTTTCGGTGCATTACACATGACAGCTAGAGACTGAGTGTGTACAAATGTGGCCTTTGTTGTCTTTTCCTAGCACTACCTCGTGCGCCCACATGGGGTGAAGAGGGTGCAACTTCATGTGTGGCGGGGTGGCGACGAGAAAGGATGAAGGCAGCAGGTATGAATATGTACATGTGCATATATGTACATGTCTGTTTATGTATATGTATGTATACGTTGAAATGTACAGGTATGTATATGTGCGTGTGTGGGCATTTATGTATATATGAGTATATTTGCCATTCCTGCATCAGCGAGGTAGTGTTAAGAACAGAGGACTGAGCCTTAGAGGGAATATCCTCACTTGGCCCCACCTGAGCCAGGTACCCATTTTATCAACCAACTCCTAAGGGTGGATGAATAGCTGGGTTGACTATGGACTGACTGTGGCATCCTGGATTCAAACCTATATACCTCACCCTGGGTGGCCCATGAATGCATCAGGGTCAGAAATGCTAACCGCCGCTATTAATGCTGGTAACAGCAATATTATATTCACAAAGATGGTGTATTCCTTAGGGCTCACATAAATTATGCCCTCAAGAAAGCTTCAATCACTCAATTACAAAACTAAATAGAATCAAGACTTACCTTCCCTTGGAATTCTTCTTTTTCTTACCAGATGATGGTGGTTTACTACTGTTCTCTTCATTCTGTTGAAGAACACAAATTATTATAGATTAATTTTTCATGTAGGATCTCAGAGAGATATGAATGAATATGTCACCCATGATAAAGTTTAAACACATCACTACATGACTTGGGTTATATGGTAAGAAGCAAGTTAGTTATGTAAACTTAGAAGCCGAGATACATATAACACCATTAATTACGAAAGGAAAGATGGGGTGTAGTATATTTTGGGAAAATACTATCTCTTTCTTATCAGAATCACTCTGTTCCTATTTAGGTAGGTGAACTAAGTGCATAGATGCATGCATATTTTGTGGGAAATTATTCAGCAGAATGCAAATGTAGCTAAGCCTCAGGCCTAGGTGAAGTATCACACGAGATGCTGAAAGAGGTAGGGACATGATCTAATGGGGGAAAAAAAGGTGTAATAGTTAAAATATTCAATATGAACCTCTTAATATACAAGTACATTTAAACATCTTATATCAATCATCTATCATACAGTCTTTACCGTATCACTGAGGTATATTTATATGAAGTCTGAAGGGCAGGAGGAGGATTTTAATTCATATCTGAAGTAACAGGATCATCAACATCTGTGACAGTAACGCTCCCAGCCCTCTTCTGTTTACATCACTCAAACATCTATCAAGCATTGGTAATTTAGTACTGAGGATTGTTTTATCAATATACAGGCCTTTATTTTTCTCAGCTTACAACTTGAAAATTTCATCCTTCTCCCTGCAAAGTAATGAAAATTTTGGGTAACAGACATGTCTGCAGATAATCCCTAATGCCACTTTCTGCTAGCACCACATAATGATGGTATCATAACTTTATATACTTGAAACCTTTCTGTAAGTAAGAAAGTGACAACTTATAATTATCTGTGAACATAAAATGTTCTGGTCGGCAAATTGCAATTCACTGCAAACTAGGTTTTTCTTTTTTCATAAAAATATCAGTAACATGAAAGCAAGATTCTGGTTTGGAATCATTGAATAACCAGCAACAAGCATTTGGCTGAAATAACTTTTAAGAGAATTTTCAAACTGAGAGGACTAAGGACATCCAAAAGCAGACATGATTCTGAAAATTTTGGAGTAATGTGGTAGCTTTACATATATTTGGAATGAATGTGAAGAGCTAATCACCAAAGGCAAAAGATACTCAGGCACACAGAAAAACAAGAGTAGGCAGAAATATGGATAAGAAGTACAGCTACAAGTACAACTGTGTGACAGCTCACACAGCAAAACTTCCTGCTCCTGATTCTTCGCCTTACCTCTATGTAATATTCTACTTATGTATGGCATGTTACAATTCACTTTCCATGACTAATTTCCCTGTACTGAAAAATACACTGATTCCTAAACTATGTATACATAATATATCCAGCATCAAGAGAGATGTGGATATAACAGGTAAGTTCTGGTGAGGTGAGGAGTTTTATGGTATAAGTACACATATTTGTGTGTAAAGCTTTGAAAGGCGGGGGAGGTAAACTGCAACTTCACTTGAATAAGCATAGGCTGAGCAACAAGATCAAAGCATCAGTTGATTTTAGTTAGTAAAAGCTTAGACAAGATGCATATAATTGATGGTGGCAAGGAAATAAATTATGTATCACTTTTTCCAAAATTGACTAGAACAGCCTAAACCTACCACTGGTATCTAGTAAAATACACAATCTTAGAAAAACACATAACAAAAGTATCAAGTTTAGTGAAATGCTAAAGTCAATAGTAAAGCAACTCAATATAACAAAACATCTATTGTCACTGAACCACTGTATTTACAGTTATTCATACAGTATTTGCAAACTGAACAACAAATAGCCCTTAACCTTGACAGTCCTTTGATCCAATCATTTCTGAGAAGAACATTCTAATTATTACCTTAGCAGTCCTTTGATCCAATCATTTCTGAGAAGTACATTCTAATTATCAATATGTACCTCATGAGATAAAACATTTTGAAAATTAAGATGTGACTAATTCATATGTCAAACAAATCACTTAAGTACTTACCTGAAAGAATTTGGTGAATGGCTCTGAAGTGAATAAGGGGCTGTGCTGTCCTATAAACTTTAAGAGGTTGAGTGTAGCTTGTCTTCTTGTTTCAACAACGTCTGCCTCAAATCTAATTAAGAACAGTTATTTGTCAATAAATAAACCTATCTATCTATCATCATTAACTCCTGACCTACAGCCTCTTTAACGAACTGAAGTCATGGAATATGATCCCACATTCTTCTCCATCCATCCTCCTTTTAAACAGTTTTCCACACAATGTGCTTCAATTTCTCAGTTCTCACATAACACCAACTCTTACTTACTAAACTGCTATATACTCAGCACTCCAGCTTTAAATTATCAAATCACAGCTTGATAATATCAATATTTCACCTTAATATCCTCATCTCTCATCTTATCCAACAAAAACTCCACAATCATTTATCACTGCAATATTCTAAATCTTCTTTTTTCTTTTTTTTGCATATCATTTAGCAAATCACAGGAAAAGATCTATGTTTCAATATCATACGTCAGTGCTTGGTGCACCACTCTCTCCAAAAAACAAACAACAGATGAGAAAACTGTGATCTGATTCAAACTTTAATATCCAGCCAAAGTTAAATGAAACATGCAACCTAAGAGATTACATAGTTGATCCAATGAAAATGTAGTGGGAATTAGCAAAGGTAGCAACTGGATATTTATGTAAACTGTGGGTTAATGATACAAATTCCATCAATACCTTCCAGACTAAAGCAAAACTTGTCAAAAACGGAAGTCTGGGACAAAAACACACAAATATACGGATGGATCACTTGGTTCCATCTACAACTGTGCACTAGTTATTATGCTGTTTTATCTAAATACAATATCAGACCCAAATGAGTTCCAGTTACATAGATGTAAGGTAAATATGAACACTCATATATCAAATATGATAAAAAAGACAAACAAACATGTTGTGTAACGACAAAAGTATATCCCCTAGTTTCCAAGCCTGAGATAAAAATCTAACTGAACCACTGATGCTACCTTTGAAGGCAAATGATTGGCAATACATTTTTTTTCCTAACAGGTCTTTGATATTATGTGAACAAAATGTTGACAAGTATCTGGTTGTCTTCTAATCATAAGTTACAGGTTAGTTTCCCTTAAATTCAGAGAAGCCTACCTGTTAAGAACAGTGGCACGAGGGAAGGATGGTACTTGTCCTGGAAGGCCAAGCTTCTGGTGTAACTCAGATATGGCTTTGTGTAATCTTCGAAGCTCTGAATATCGACGCCAAACTACCACTGATGTTGAAGCTTCTGGACTTATCCGTGGGAAGACCTGCAGAGAATGACAAATAACATAATTATGGGCTGGGGTCCAGCTGAGCAGATGGAAGTACAAAGATGGGGTCCAACCAACACATAAAATTAGAAATTAGATTCATGCCAAATACATGGAGGTGTGAGGCTCATGCCTATCTTCCCTAAAAAAGGTGCATGTAAGCACCTGACCCTCCGGAAATTGTCATTATAAACTCCTGATAAATTTATGACAATCCCAAGGCACTTAAATACTTTCTATTTTGTTTGTGCTGGAATAGTGAAATTAAAATAATTCATTGATAAAGAAATCTATAACTTATAAGTCTGTTGATCAAATATTCAATGCACTAAGTACATAAATAAGGATGGCTAAAGAATTTCTTTGCTTGGATTTTGGACATAAAATCATAATCAAAGGCAAAAATATCAAACATACAGGTTAATCTGTAATTCTTTTAAAAATACAAAAAAGTAGCCTTAAGATCAACTATCAATACAAATACCAAAGTATTATAAGTGTCATTTGATAGCATTTCAATGACACGTCTGGCATTACATGAAAAAACAGGTATCCTTAAAATTTATTGAAAAAAAGATCGTATGATCTCCAACTACAGGATGACATTTTGCTGATGGGGGCTCACATCAAGTATTCATAAAACTATCTTTTCCATATATCTTTACCCTTAATTGCCAGAAGTCATTCTATGACATTTTGTGTATTAGAAATTGGGAGCACCATACGAACGCCACTTTCCTAGGAATATTTTGAACATCGTGCCAATATTTTGAAAAATGTTTAACTTCTAAGTGTCTTTTAAGTATAAAGATATATGTAAAATGTAAATATGTGTATCCACATGTAAACAGTAACCATAGGACGTGATAACTGTCTTTAACAAATGTGAATCACAAGGCTCATAATAGCCACCAACCCTCTCTCCCTTACCACCTCTGGCACGAAAATCAAACATTATCTTTAGGGATATCGTACACCATATTCAAATTATTCAGTTCAATTCTTTTACACTTTCTATTAACATGTATTTTTTTCATGAATAATAATGAGTTGTTACTGAATATGCATCAGATGCTCAACCCTCCTCCTTCACATCTTGCTGGGGTTACACATAATAAGGTGTGTTAGCTCAGTTTTTTAGCATATCCTTTACATTTTCATTCAATTCTTTCATTTTACTGGGATTGCATGCAGTGGCACGAAGTACACACTCAAAGAACACAGCAAACAAACTTCCTAGTATATCAATGTGAATGTCACCATAACATTTGCATATTCTACATGTAGCATTACCAATATGAAAACTTTATGCTGGTATGGCTGCTAAGGGAAGCTAGGTCAGGTTTTCATGTCTACCTCTAAAATATTTTACCTACATCTTCTGGGATCATCATCGCTTCCCTGATTATCATATTCACTTCAGATAAAAAAATTAAGCTTAAATTATGCATCGCGTCTACATCCCTTGTACCAAGTATAGGAAGTCCATTAAAATGTCCCTAAATTGGAACTTTACTCCACAGCCACATACAGCAACAGACAGAACTCTGCCGAACCTGAGCCAATCCAAGAAATCCATCCTGGCAGTTCCTAATACGTACTAATTAGTAGCTTTAAGTAGCCTCTCCAGCCAGGAGCACCGGTCTACTACAACAGGTAGGTCTCGTATATTGCCAAGCATGAGGGAGAGGCATGACTCCTGGACGTGGCACTTCCCTAGACTCCATCAGGCCAAGGGACGACCTCCCGGTGCCAGTGTCGGGATATGTGATGGGGGGCGACAACCCATCACGGCCCACACGTCCATCAATCCACAAATACATTGATTTAACGTGAACGTGAGGTTATTACAATTTCCATAGCAATTCTACGCTGCTGACCAACAAATGATGATACCCGGTGAAGGCCAGAGATGCCACTTTCTCCCTGATACCCACCTCCTCCAAGCTACAAGTTCTTCCTCCTCTAAGCCATATATGCCATAAATATATACTGTTTCTTACCGTATGGATGTCTCATTAGCTCCTACTTACGGTGGATTTCACTTGGTAAATTGTGTAGCCTTTCGTATGTCGTTTTGTTTCTTCCACTTGAAATATTCTAACCCACTGATCTGTTTTGGCTGCCATGTTTGTTTACACCAAGAGGATCAACTCCGCCCCAAGAAATACATTAACGGTAAATATATCACAAGAAGTTAATTCCTCGAATTATATCCCAACTAACATACACACACAAAGGGAATACTCAGAATAATCCAAAATATATTTTTTTGAAATACAGATCATGATATTATTGGTCATTCTATAAAGCGCTACACTTTAGCCATTACTGTATGACCTTTGAATAGCATGGTACGACTTTTGACCTATTAAGAGTTAGGACGAAGGCCAGGTCAATGTGCATAAGGATAAAGCAGCTGTGTTTAATGATTAAATTCCGATCTATCATTGAATGTTCCTCACCAATGACCATTAAATTTTGTTACCTTATTTACTCGTTCTGCCGGCGCTTTCGATTAGCCTTGGAAATTTCTAAACTCTTTCTGCATTGTTGAACAAACTTTGTTACTGTAATAGACATATAAAGATTATAAAGAAATATTTCGTGGTATCTGAACTCAAGTTACCTTTCAGCGGTTGCCCCTCCAATTATCATCGTCAATGGACGGAAAGGAGTAAAGTCTTGTCGAGGCCTTTCTCGCTCCAAGGAAATCCATCACTTCCCTGCTCCTTCGTGGAGTGTAACCTAATATGAAGGTACTCATAAAAGGAACCCTGACTATAATAATAATAATAATAATAATGATAATAATAATAATAATAATAATAATAATAATAATAATAATAATAAATAATAATAATACTTGAAGTTTCTCAACTAGACTGATAATTCTAAAACCTGGAAACACCATGAACTTGATTTTGACAGTATTAGGTATTTCATCAAAAGCTCATCATTATCTTTCAGAATCTACTTGTTACTACCCCAAAGTTACACTGGTTGGCTTGGGCATATGAATATAAAAAGTTGGTTCTCTTTACTTTTTGCAATAGCTGTATAAATGCTACTTTGGTTTCTGCTTACAAGAATTGACAATTAGTGTGCCTCCACCATTAGCTAGACTTCATAGGCAAGCCAATTCACCATATCATCACTCTATGACTTTTGACAGTCTAAGAGTGGGCTGTTAAGTCCGCTTCTTTCCCTATACTGGCAACTTAACATTCTACCTTTTGTTTTTCCTAAAAGCTAAAACTTACTCCTTTTCAAAATGCAGTTTTTCCATTTCCTCGTCAACTCTTCTCTCTTTACTCATTTATATCTTGAATGTTCTTGTTTCGTTGAGCCTAACCTCCAAGGAATTTTGTCTGTTTGGGAAACCTCCCAACACACTCAGGTTGCCCTTGTTTCTGAATCTTTCAAAAGCCAAATTTTGCCCTTTTAATTCACAGAAAAAATATACTATATACTATACCATATGCTACAGTACATTAATTCAATTCAGTCTATCCAATGCACTCTTCTTGTTCTTTGAAATGTTCAGGCCCTCATGCCCCAAAACCTCAACTCTATCCTTCTGTCTCCATTTTAGTCTTCTACCACTTGCTCTCTCCTCTCCTGACACATTTCTCCTCTTGATCAGTCTTCCTTCATTTACCCCCTCCATATGTCTTAACCATTTCAACACACCTAGTTGTCCTTTCCGAACTCTACTTACACAACTTTCTCTGACACTGACATTTCTTACACAATCCATCTCATACTACATATCAGTCTCAGGCATTTCACCACCAACACATCCATTCTTTTCCTTTCGTCTTTAGTCAAGGCCTAAGACATATCTGCATAACACTCAAAACTATTATACTTTCAAACAAATTCATCCTTGCCTTTAAAACTGACCTCTCCTTCCACACAGTCCTTAGTGCAACCACGACTTTCAGCACCTTCTCATGTCCTATGACTCACTCAGCACCAATTGTTTCATTCAAATGGTTTTTCCACTCACAGGTATCTAAAACACAGGTATCTAAAACAGTCTACCTTCTCCAGGTTCTCCCCACACAGACTTATACTCAAAATATCTTTCTTCATCACCCAGCTGCACTTCATTATCTTACTCTACTTCATAGCACCGTTCAACTTTTTTCTTTCACACACTCTCCCAAACCTTGTCACCAGCTTTTTTTTCCTTTACCTCCAAGGACAATTCACATGCAAACATCAACTGACTCATTGCCCAGGACCCTCCATCCTCAGCACATTGCAGATCTTCCCTTTTATGAATTTGTCTCTCTCACCACTTCATCCGTGAACACATTAAACAACCATTGCAACAATATACACCCTTAATGTAGACCCTTCACCAACAATCACTCACCTTTCTCCCATCCTACTGGCTTTATCCTCCTGGGAAAAAGTCCTCATGGTACTGAGTAGCTTTCTTCCCACACCATATATTACTAGCACTTTCTGCAGCTCTGTCATATGCTTTCTCCATATTCATATATGCCACATACAAATCCATATCTTTTTCCAAGTATTCTCACAAAAATTTTTGAGAGTAAATGCCTGGTCCACATATCCCTGTCACTCATGAAGCCATATTGCTGCTCACCGGTCACCACTTTCCCATACATCTTACCAGTTACCCTCAACAGAATTAAACCTCTGAAGTTTGAATATTCATATAAGTACCCCTTGCCTTTATACAGGGGCACTATGCAAACATTTGCCAGTCCTCTGGTACCTTAACTTGAGCCATTTAAATGTTGAAAAGTGCATCTAAAGACTCAATAGCAATGTCACACCTTTCTTAAAATCAACTGCAGTCCAATTCACTCCTTCCTTGCCTCACCTCTTCATTCCTAACCACCTCTCTCTCTTTACCATGAAATCTGCTGTATTAAGGAAATCCATTCTTAATCATCTTTAGCTGCTATGAAAAAGGCTAAAATGAAAAAAATTCCTTTATTGGAAGATGTATAGTCACAATATAACAGTACTAGTTTTCAACCTAATGATAACTAAAAAGCAAAGTTCACATTCTGGAGACTCATACATATTGATCACATACAATATAAACAGTTTTCAGGGTTAACATTTCATCAGATTCCAAATGCCCAGAGTTTGTCTGTTGTCTATTCTAATGGCAATGATCTATCAACTTTTCACACAATCTATGCTGACTACGCCAATAGCAAGATCCGTTTGCATTTGTCTACTAAATAAGTGGACAGGTAACTATTAACATGCTTAATGTATCTCAGTATCTGACAACCATCCACCTCTGCAGGATAAGCCTACAATATCATTATAACAACATCCGACTGTGCTTGAGGGAACCTAAGGTAAAAAATCAACACTTGTATTTCATCTCCTGAACATTTCTAAAGCTGCCTTGACTAGCTAGGTTAAAGTACCAAAAGACCACACAGAGGGAGCCAAGAAATTAACTGAATAACCCTTTAACCCTTTCAGTGCTATGGTACTCATCTAAGGAAAGGTGTCGTCGTTGTCTCTGCATTATAGGGAGAGTTTTACACTTGAGATGCCCCATATCTTCACCTTGTTTATATGTACCATGTCTTTACTCTTTTGTATATATCCACACATAAACACCTTAGCCCATGCCAGGTATCTAATTCATCAATGAGACCCTTAGGGAGGATGAACAGCGGGGTAGACAGTGGAGTGGCTGCCTTGACCAGGATTTGAACATAGGGCTGATGTACCCTAATATTTGTCCTTTTGCTATGACACTTCTCTTGAATGTATACTACATTACGGATATGATACCTTTCCACTTTTCCCTTGTTCATGTTTGATATTCAAAATGTCTTGTTTCATGGCAAGTATTAATTTTTCTTCTAAAATTTTTTCCCATCTCAGGTAACATGATACTGCTTTAGTGTTAGGAAAAAATTATGATGAAAGGGCTAATGGGCTATGAATATGTGACATCATACATTTATCCTGGGGACAGAGGAGAAAGAATGATATCCACATACCTCCTGTATGACATAGGAGGTAATAAGGAAAGGAGTAGCAGACTAAAAAAATTCTTCCCTTCCTTACTAACATCCTAAAAGGGGAACAGATGGATAAGCTAAGCAAGGATTCTTCAGAACTCTAATGTTCTGTTATCTGTTTGTGGCACTACCTCATTGAGAGGGGGGAGGGCAAGCAGGAACTGATACAAAATAATGATACTCTTTTGTCAACAATGAAAGGGCACAACAAATTTGTGCACTTGACCAATACATGTTAAACAGCATTTTAATGATACTGCATAAAAGTGAAGAGGAAATATCATACCTGATTACAGCATCTTGCATACATGATCTCTGAGCATATATAAACAAGAAAAAGGTTTCTCTCAAATATAACAACACAAATATTACACTTCAATCAGTAAAAAAAATTATACTTATAAAAGCAACAATAACAATGATTATAATAACTCAATTCATGGTAAGTAACATCTAAAAGTGGAAAGCTAAGAATTGACCACAACTTAGTTGTAACTAATAATAACTGTAAAACATAATACCCTTAATTCCTGCAGAAAGGTTAACATGCAGCATACAAAGAATACTCAAATAATATACAATTCTCCTATATTTGTATACTGAAACCATATAAAATCTCAGGTGATCTTAGAAACATTTATATGATGCAACCATAATAACTAAACTCCACTGTGGCTGAAAATTTAATATCTTTGCCACTGTCCGCTGAGAGAAAACACCTTGTAAACTACAGCTTACGAATAAGAGCAATCTAACCCTGAGTACTCCACTCTAGGTAATTCAGGGAATAAGCCAGTACTGCAAAGTTCATTCTAAAGTTTATAAATGGAATATGCTTCATAGCCACAGATGTTTAAATGGCCAAGTTTTCATCTCCACATGGTAACACAAGACTACAAATACTAAATCACTGCAAGGCCAAAGGAGTTAAAGTGATAAAATGGTAACTATTAACTTACATAAGGGTTCAGTGTTAAATAAAACTTTTAACTATTTATAAACCCATAAGGTATAAGTTATTTTTTTTTTCAAGGTAGTCAAGGTGAATACTTTCTCACCTTGTACAAATGTAATTTCCACTTTGCACTCCCATGTCATCTTTGGTCTTACCCTTTGCTTTATTTTTCTCAAAAGTACATTTTAAAAATTCATATCCTTATTCAGTCTCTGTCTCAACTATCTCATAGTTCTATACATTACCCACTCTCTTTTGTGCTCCACTATAATACTTTCAACCCTAATCTACTTTTTTAATGAATTACTCCTCTCCATTCTGCATATAGCTGATCTAACATTATATTCTTCTACACAATTAACATGGAAAACCCTGCTTTCCTTAGCAGTTAAACTATTCAAAATGTTGCTGATTTCCAACGATCATTGTAAGTAAAATCTCTGAAGCTTCTCTACAAAAAATTAATGCTTGTATGGCATTTTTTACCAAAATGAAAATGAAGCTTTCACATGAAATTAACTGTAAGCATTTAGTGTGAGGACTTCAAAATGTCATGAAGAGGTACTTCTCTGAATTTTGATTCAATCTAGGGATTCGACTCGGTTTTCTGAATGAAAAGATTTTAAAACACTTCTGCCCCAGCAAGAACATACTCTTTCAGAACAAAAACAAATGCAATTAAAAAAACTGCACCTGTATAGTAACTAAAACAAAGGTGCTTACAGCTAGCCTCAAGGCCATCCAACTAGATGTATTCATTCAGTGATAAGTTCAAAGCCTGCACACAATTCCCTCAACATGGTCCTTATTCACACTCCAAGAACATCTTTCAAGAACTCTGAAATTAAAATGGAAGCAAATGATCCATATACTACATGTGTACAGAAGAAAATTACTCAAAAATTTGCCTGGACTGCAATTAATGCAGGGTTAATTGAAAATACCCAACTAGTTTATTGTTGGCTTTGCTACTAACTGTCCTCTTCTATCTGGCTAACACTGAGTAAAACGTTTTTAACTTTTCTGCACAACACACTTGTACATTTGGAAGAGTGCATCATATCCATGTCAAAACTCTAAAATTAAGATATGAGTAATCTTGTTAAGTCTGTTTCTAATTCTCTCGACTACTATCAAAGACACCCTTTATATCAATGGTCAAGACTCATCTCTACCTCTATATCTTGCCCTGGGGCTAAGCTTCACTACCACTCTGCTGGTTAACCAACTCATTCATGTCTATGGTGTACACCCCCACTGCAGCCTGGCTGATCAGGTTCACTTTGTAAAAGTTTATGTAGTGAGTTCTCAAACATATAAAGTTTCTAAAATACGTTAATGGAATACCTGTCTTAGATCACAGATGTTTAAACTTTATTCATTTTGCATTTTCTAAGGTACTCAAAATTCACTGGTCTGACCTTGCAGTCTTCCTAAACTGTAATTCCATTAGGGGTAGATCAAAAGCATATGATCTCTCTCTCAGCTAACTCATCTCTGTCCTCATGTTCAGCGTGCTAAACTAAACTCACATCTTTCACATGACTGAAGCACTTTTTAATTATTCACTTTCCATACAAACATGGTTTATCCAAGAAGGCTCATGTTCTCTTTCATATTTCCATTTTCACACACAAAATGCCTCCGCTGTTCATGATCAACAACCATTCTCCTTGCATCAACTCACTAAACCTGCTTTCACTCTTCTCATACTTTCAATCAGACTACCACAGAACTACTTCATCAACTCATTATCAGTTGTATGTCCTACATGGCCACACAATTTTAATGAGCTTTCACCCATCAGTCTTTCTGGTAACTTTTTCATATCACAAATCTGCCTAATCTTTCTTTCCTTTACCTTCTTAATTTTAGTCATGGTACACATGCTATCCATCAAGTGTATTATCACAATACATTGGAGCTGGAATAAGTACTGCAACATGCAAACTTGAACTTTGTACATTAACTTCACCTCATTATCTTCCAGGAACACAAAATTGTATATGCCTGGGTCTCATACAAATAAAGGTTCATTATATATGTGAAAGCTTCAAAAAAAATCTTGAGGTATTTTGTTCTTTTGACAAACCAAGACAGAGACATTTCCCTCATACGCAAAATATAATCTTGAGAGTATCAATTGTAAGTACAAACAGAAGTATGAGATGCAATTCTTTGAATAAAGAAAAACATACATATATACAACTGATTCAAAAGTATGCAAAACACTTTTGAGTACATAAACAGTAACTGAAATGACATTTCAACATAAAGAAACTGTCAGTGCATGAAAGCAACATCACTCTTCTCATGGTAGCAATGTCACTCACCATTTAAGAGTGAAGAGGACATAGAATATGATATATCATCAATCAACCTTAAAAAAGTGATAATATTTTCCATAATTTTCTGAACATAAAATAAAAGATACAAATATTTGGAAAGATTCTTTACCCATTCATCCTATTCTGAAATCATGATATAGCTGACATGAAAACATTGAGCAAAATTAATATCAATCATAATAACCTGAAATATAAAAATCAGTCCTATAAATGAGTAAATGAAGAGGTATCAGGAGATTCAAGATTACCAAATCACACCTCTAATTTCTATCAAAACTGGAGAATGCATGAAACAGTTCACAAACACTGAGGCATAATCACTAATACTAATATTCATTGTATGGTATAACAATTCAAAACATCAATTTTCATATACAAGGATTTAACATAAACAATACCTGCTCACGTTCCTTGTGCTGGCACTCATGTTACTCAAGTATAATGGATCTTGTTAATGCATAGTGAATATAGTATTTTTTAGGGGGAAAGGGATGTAGGGGTTGCTTCGTTGTGCTCTTCCTTTAATAAGCTAAAAAACTTTATAATATAATCTAATGGTGTTATGATATACACTGCTTTATAAAATATATCTTTCTATTATGGTCATTATGAAAGTCGAGATGGCACAGGGAAAAAATTCCCTAATCTCAGGAAATGGCGAATATGTCTGTCCCTTGCGCTACCTCGCTAACGCGGGAGACAGTGAAAAAGTATAATAAAAAAATATAAATATCGCATCGGTGAGGTAGCATTAAGAACAGAGGACTGAGCCTTAAGAGGGATATCCTCACTAAGCCCCCTTCTCTGTTCCTTCTTTTGGAAAATTAAAATAATGGGATAGGGAGAAAGAATACTTCCCTAGTATTCCCTGCATGTCATAGAAGGTGACTAAAAGGGGAGGGAGCAGGTGGTTGGAAATTTTCCCCTTCCATTTTCACTTTTTCAAAAGAAGGAATGGAGAAGGAGGCCAAGTGAGAATTTTCCTTCTAAGGCCCAGTCTTCTATTCTTAACACTACCTCGCTAATGTGGGAAATGGCGAATATGTATGAATATATATATATATATATATATATATATATATATATATATATATATATATATATATATATATATATATATATATATTCATACACATGGCAGCTAGAGACTGAGAGTGAACGAATGTGGCCTTTTTTGTGTTTTCCTCGCTCTACCTCACTGAAGAAAGAGGTAGCATTGCTATTTCCTGTGAGAATGTATGTATGTATATGTGCATGTATGGGCATTTATGTGTATATATATACACATATACACCCATATACCCTGGTTCAATTAAATGCCTTCTTGGCAATGTAGGAGGCCTCTGTATAGCATTAATAATATGATAAGTCAGCTGGATAGTCAAAAATGAGTGGAAGAAGCTAAAATATCTACTAGTGTTGGGTGCTATTTCATAAGAAAACATAAATTGACATCAGCTGCTGTGTAAGGGTTAAGTTAATGATGCTTAAGATAGACCTTTTGCATTGCATAAACAAATTTTTAAGTCTGAGATAAAAGTACTTCAGAAAATAATCTCATGAATTAGAGTGAACTTTCATAACTAATAAACCATTCATTATGATAATTTTCATTGAGCTAAGCAGAATATGCTCCATCCATCACCATCACTCACTCCCTCTTAATGTATAAACCACACTCAGTTCTTGGTTGCAGCAATTTGCAGTTCAACATCACAAGCCACTTTTTCATTCAAGGTACCTACACATAATAAATAATGGTTGCATGAAGCTTCAAACCCAGTCACAACACAATTTTGGGTTAATAAAAGCTCATTTGGAAGAAGACTTGGAAATATACCATGGAAGTGCAATGATGTGAAAAACATAACAAAGAGAATATATAGGCAAGTAGGATATACATAAAAAAGCAATAAATAAGGTCCACTACTAAAAAAAAGAATAGTATGAAACATAAAAGGAATATGCAGGAATTTCTTTCACCTTTCAGTCTCCATTCCAAAATGCTACTAGAAGCAAGCATGCATGCAAATAATCGGCAATAACTTATTCTATCTGATTCATGGCTTGGGATCTAGGTAATTGTACATATTTTCAGAAATGTTATTGAATCACATCCTGATACTCATAAAAGCTGGCAATAGCAAATGAATGTTCATTTCTCATTTTTCAATAAAGCTTTCTTACTGACATGCCACTAAAACCACAAAATCTGAGGTGTCACTTCCCTTGCAACAGGCCCAAGCACTCATAATATTCCTAAAGCTTAAAGCAGTTAAAGCAGTAGATCTGGAGACTAATATATAATCTGAAACCATATGAACTCCCAAATTTGTAATTACAATTCCTTTATAATGATGAAGCTTTTGGGAGTGATTCAAACCTGAGTTCTGATACTTTTAGTAACCTGAACATCTTTATGGATAACAAAAAAATAAGTGTGTCTATGCCTCAATAATGTCAACTTTTTATCGAAAACTATTCAATTTTCAGAACATCCCAGGTATATGGCCACCAATTCTAACCACTTTTATACTAAATGATAACCTGGAAACCTATCACTGTGTTATAACTTGTATAACTTTCACTGCATCAGTGACTTGTACACCTATTACTACAATGACATGTGTACCTTTTAGACCATAATGACTTGCAAACCTAATGCTGCAATGATCATAAACCTATAACTACTTAACGATTTGTAAAATTATTACAACTAGATTTAACAAAAGGCACTTGCAATGCCTATCCTACCACAAAAAAAAAAAAAAAAATAATAATAATAATAAAAAATCTGTATGCCATGATATTTGTCTTTGCTTAAAACATGAATGTTACAAATCTAAACTTCCCATTGTTCAGCACTCCTGAGCTATGGCACTTACAAAAATAATTCACATGCAAGCGAAGTGTATGTACCCAAGTGACCCAAAATCTAATCAATCTGTCACATCCATAACCAGAACAGGTACCTGTGCCAATAGTAAGAAGTTTCAATACATATACTGTCCTTGACTTATCATGCAATGAGAATGTGTCTACAGAGATAAAGACAGATACTGAGATGCAGATGTAATGTTCCACATACACATAATGGGCCATAAAAGCTAAAACTCAAAAACACATACACATAGCAATAACACAAGCCTTGATATTTGTCTGCAATTATATCATTTTTTTTTTGTTAGTGATCTGATCTTCCTTACCAAAACATTCACATTCAATTATAAACAGACCTGAACGGGACAAAGGGGGGTAATCACTGCCCTGGGCCTAAGGTCCATTAAGGTGCCTAAGCCCAAACTCCTCTTTTTTTCATCCCAATCATTCCTCGTCTTAACTGTAAAGTGAAAATGCTCATCCTCATTACCTCCTCATTACATGAAGCATACATTACATGCATTTAGCTGTTTTCACAAGCTCAATGCATTCCTTACTTAGGAATTTCTTTAAGTGAGTTCATGAACAGCTAAAAAAAAGATAGAAAAGGCCACTAACAACCTTGCTGGCACCCTCTTTAAAGAGAGAGCCCTTCATAACAGCAATGAATAAATACTAATAAATAGATAAATAGAAATAAACAAAAAGACACATTTCTTACTAAATTGAGATAAAGACTTATATGGTGCTAAATGTTCTGCACTGTACTATGAATCTTCCGTTTTCCAACTGGCTGGCACATAATTCTGGAAAATACTCCAGTTTACTTCAACAAACACTCAGTTCTCAAGCATTCTGTACAAGAAGATGTAAGATGAGAAAGAGTCTTATGTCTTTATTTTTTAACTTACCTAGCTTAGCAGTATAACCTGAAGACATTTCTTGGTAAGACACAATAAATGAGGATGAACTTTATAAAATTAGCATTTTCATTTACATCATCCACATATTTGGTCCACTATAAAGTATCATGGTCCCTGCCACATCAGCAATCCTCACCTTTCAACTATCATAAATCATCAGGAATTGGAGTCTTACAGTTACCATGAATAATCTTCAGTTCACTTGTACAATTAAAATATTGGTCAAAAACAGCATGGTAACCATGGTCTCTCCACCAGCTGCAAAGCTGGCGGTTCCAACCACAAGGGAGAGTGTAGAACACTTCAGGGTAGTCAAATGCAATAAGAGTGTACAAATCCTGGTCTCCCAAGTGTCCCTGAAAACTGTAGTACCTTGTCTTCTCTATCAATTTCGATTTTACCAGATACCCACCTGTGGAAAAGAATTACACTTCTTGTATTACTTCAAGTATATAGGGACAGTCAATGTGATGTCAACAGTGATGTCACATGACTCTTCTGAAAGGCTGGTGGACAAAACAACAACATAACAATGCACTTCAGAAGTACATTTTTCATCATGGTGAACAGCTGTATCATTGCTGGATATGCCCCCCAGAAAACTATGGATTCAAATTCAAGTTTCAGTTGTCTGCCATAATGGAGAAGACTTTAAGTGGCAGCAATAAATCAAAAAGATTTTAAACTTGGCCCAGACAGTGATGTGAGAGTATGCAGAATTCATTTCATGGGTGGTGAGCAGCTGCTTTGGTTAGCATTCTAGTTTCTAGTTCAAGCCACATCTTAAAATACTTGTGAATCTGCTTGTATGACTATACCCTAATTCAACAATATGATCATGATCTTAAATAATTATTTGCAGGGTGAATGTCTCAGTAAGCAGACCATTCAGCAAATGCCATTACAAGCATACACATTTTGTTTAAACATTTAGCTATTCAAAAATTTTCAATTAATTATTTGACCTTTAAAAACATGCCTATTTGCCCCCTCTTGCCTGCATTGTCTTACAAACTTTCCAATTTCTATGAAATTCATTACTGACCCTTAATCAAATTATTTCTTTCCAGTTAAGGCATCACTGGTCAAATGCAGTCCTTCCTTAATTTCGGGTATGAGAGGGAACTTACTTCTTCAAACCAAGCTAGAGATCAAGGGGTTTGAAAAGAGACAGTGGAAGCCAAAAGGGAGAAGACAACATCTGAGGCAGTATGCAGTTATAACAGGGTGGAAATTCCTATGTGTGAAGAAACAAAGCCTCTTATGGCTATGCATTAAGGCTATCAGGCCAACCATACAACAAAAATTAAGGATCTGATAGGCTTACTGTTTATTTGAAATAAGTTCATTTCTCTTTTTAACTCTTTGTGTCAGAGAATCCAAAAATTTATCATATACTGACATCATATTCACAGCTGACTCAGTGGCCATGATTATTGTTTTGCCCACTAGCATTTTGTATACACACAGAATTAAGGAGTGTTGTTCTTTTGGTGACCAGCCCCATAGTTAATAAACTGTTTTTGGTATCTGAATATATACTATGGACATCTAAGTAGTAATGCAGTAAATCTTTTAAACACCTTCTTTAACAGTATGGAGACATACATATAAAATTTCCTGGACCTTCTGGCATAACTTCAGACCCAATCACTCCATTACCACACTGCACATTTACCTTAAACACCTCCTAAATGGCTTCAACAAATCACAACACCCCTCCCTAACTGTAGCAGTTGCAATAGATATCAACAAAGCATTTTAACTGACCCCTGATACAACCTGACACAAAAATCCCTCAACAATACCCTCCATTACAACAAAAAAAGTGGCTGGCTAACTTCATAGCTGGATGTAAAGCCACTGTCAGTCACAAAGGCTTCATCTGCAAAACCATCAAGCTTTACAATGGAATGTCTAATCCATTTCAGCACACCCTCTTCAGCTCTCTCATGTACTCTGTACTCTTCTTACTCCCACACCATCTTTTACTCACTCTTCTTACTATCACACCTATGTCTTGCTCGATCAATACTCCACCCACCACATATTGTCCTTAATCATTTCATCTCCAACACATTTACCCTCTTCCATATTTTCTAATCCAAGGCCCACACCACTCATTCGTACATTATTAGGACAACTATTCCATCAAAAATATCCATCTCTGCCCTCATTTACAGTGACCTCTCTTTCCACATACTCCTCAGTGCACCCAGGACCAAAGCCCCTTCACTTATCCCATGGCTTACTTCGACTTGCATGGTTCCATCCACTATGATTTCCACCGTCAAGTATCTACAACATTCCAATTCCTCCAGGTTCTTTCTATTCAAACTCACACTTCAACAAACCTGTCCCTCTTCCCAGCTGAACTTAATAACCTTACTTTTATTCATATTATCTCTCAACTTTCTCCTCTCACACACTCTTCAAACCCCATAAATCAGCTTCTGCAATTACTCAACTAAACTTGCTAATAAAGCTGTGTCATTGGCAAACGGCAACTGACTTACTTTCCAAGACCACTCATCCACAACTGCCTTTACCTCCTCACTAACCCATCTATAAACAATTAAATTGCCACAGAGACATTATATATCCTTGTTGTACATCCACATTCACCTGGAAGTCCCCGCCTGTCTCTCTTCCTTCTTGTGCACTTGCTTTATTCTCTTGACAGTAACTCCTCACTGCTTCTAATAGCTTTCCTCCAGCACCATATATTCATAAAACCTTCAACACTGCATCTTCATCAACCCTATCATATGCTTCTGCCAAACCCATAAATGCCACATACTAATCCATTTTCTTCAGGGATTTCTCACACACGTTATTCAAAGCAAACACCTGATCCACGCATCCTCTACCACACTTGCAGCCCTCTCAATCATCACTTTCCCATGCAACTTACTAAACACTCTCAATAAACTCAAATTCTTTTTATTATACTTTGTCGCTGTCTCCTGCGTTAGCAAGGTAGTGCAGGAAACAGACGAAAGAATGGCCCAACCCACCCACATGCACATGTATATACATACACACCCACACATGCACATATACATACCTATACATTTCAATGTATACATACATTTACATACACACACATATACATATATACACATGTACATACTCATACTTGCTGCCTTCATCCATTCCCATCGCCACACATGAAATGGCACCCCCTCCCCCCGCGCATGCACAAGATAGTGCTAGGAAAAGACAACAAAGGCCACATTCATTCACACACAGTCTCTAGCTGTCATGTGTAATGCACCGAAAGCAAACTTACATCTCTGAAATTCAAGCATTCACATCTATCCCCAAGACTTTATTCAATAGTACTATACAGGTATTCCAATCAACTCTCAGGCACCTCACCTTAAGTCATACATAAATTGGAAATCCTAAAAACTAATCAATGACATGGTCATCCCCTTTCTTGAGAAATTCAACTGCAATCCCATACACTTTGCCACACTTCATCTAACGTAATGCATTCACCAGCTGTTCTTTTTGAACCAAACCACTCGTCACGACCCTCTTGCTTTGATTACCTTCATATTCCAAAAAATCCCATACCAGCCATCTTATCATCTAGCACATTAAACAATCCTTCAAAATTCTCATTCCATCTCCTCTTTGACTATTCTTTGCTTGTTTCCATTTCCTCATTTACTCTCTTCACTGATCCTACCATTTGCTCTCTTTACAATACTCACATCCTTCCAAAACATTTTCTTTTTCTCCCTGAGATCTGCTGATACTTTCTCATCCCAACTCTCGTTTAGCCCTGCACCTTCCTCTTCATCTCCCTCTGCTTCCTCTTGTATATCTCCCAATTACCTCAATTCCTTCCCTGCAAGTAATCCCCATATACCCCTCTTTTCCCTTTAAATAACATCTCAAATTCCTCATACTGCCACTCACTATCCTTTCTCCAATACCCACAACCCATCTTGTCCATCCCACAACTTCTCTTGCACATGTAAGCACTGCTTTTATCCCTAAATACCTCCCATTCCTTATCAACTTCTCTAACTTTGTTTACTCCCACTTTTAGTCATTCTTTATCCAATCTGTCCTGGATTTCCTCAAAAAATCTTTTCCAAGCACCCTCTTCCTACCCATCATTTTCTCTTTTACTAAAGCCTCTACAAACTTTCACCTTTGTCTTCACTTAGAAGTGATTGGACATCCCAATAGCAGTCTCTCACAGAACAGTTACATCTAAAAGTCTTTCATCATGCCTATCAATCAGGATCTAATAGTGTATGCTTAACATTAACCCCAATCACCCATGATTACTTATGTATGTCCCTCTTTTATGACTAAGTATTTCTAATCACAAGTCATTTTCAGCACACAACTCCCCAAACTGTTCACCATTTTCATTCACAATGGGTACCCCACACCCCCCAATTATGTCCTCAACTACTGCATCAACTACTCTTGCATACAGATCACCCATCACTATTACTTGATCCCTCTAATCAAAATTACTTATGCACCAACTCTCATTCCTCTTGCTACCATCACAAACAGTCATCTGCTTCCTACCATCCACATTTACTTTTACCCACATCAGTTTGGGTCTAATTTCCTTACACTCTTTCACACATTCCCACAACTCTCTCAAATGAAGTACCAACCCTTCCTTAGTTCTTGCCTTAATTCTAACTCTAGATTTTGGCCTTGGTACATTCTCAAACCATTATTCCCTTTCCCTGTGAGTTTTGTTTCACTTAGAGTCAGAACATCCATGTTCATTTTCCCAAACATACTACCTGTCTCTAAGTAAGGAAGCAAAATAATGGAGAACAACAAAACTAAATGAAAATCAAATCATGCAATGATCTGTCATGCACAAAATATGAATTCATTCACTCTAACCAAATACAAGACAGTAAAGCAATCTACTTACTTATCACCTGGGATTTTCTTAGTTTGTCAATGTCAACAAGAACAACACCACTGTTAAAACCAGGAAATCCCCCTTCGGTCGGTGGGCTACCTAGTGTGGTGTTAGGATGCTTTTTGCGATACACGGAGAGCAAGTGGCGGTACACAGGTGACTGCTCTAATGTCATGCCAATCACATTGCTTGAGGTGAACCTTTCAAAATGGGAGTGCAGCTCTGCTATATCACCTTTGACCTGCAATTAGAAAATATTATATTTACCACACTACAACTAAAAAGCTATTTCCTGCAACAGCACAAGAGGAATCAATGTTTTTCAAAAATGCAGTCATAGCCAATTTTAGCAGCAGCATCCACTGTAAAACCTATCTTGCTCACACAAAAACATATATAGGTAAAATCCACAACAGCTTCCAGTCTGCTGTTGCAGATTGGAAGTTGGAAATTCTGCCATTCATCATATATATTCCAAAAACTTGGAGCTGAGTAAAAGTTATTAAATATCCAAAAGTTGCAAATGTATCCATCTCTAAATCCAGTGAGTTAAACTTCAACACTCAAGGGAATGAAAGAGATGAAGCTGGAGACCCAGGCTTCTAAGTCTGCTCAACAATAATTTCAAATGCCCTAACTGATGACGACCATCTTCATCACAATATAACAGGAACTTAGCAATACAACCTCTGTTCGTAATTACACAAACTGAGGACCCATTTTATGGGGTTCCTACTGCTTTAAGCCTGTGCTGTAATCAAAAGCAAGAAAATTATGGACACATTTGGAGTGAAGAGTTTCTCAACAAGACTGTATCCCTTTCAGCTACTGATTATGATACAACTTTGTTGAAGGTGACTTTTCACACATAGTGTAACCAAAAGCAGGCAGTCTCCTAACACCTCACTTCTTGTCTGGGTGGTAAATACAGAGATGCATGATAAGTGTTGAGTATTGGTATTTAGTATTTAAAATTTCTTGCAACATGTTACACTCTGACAGAAGGCAAATTACAGCAATCTCATATGCACATGAAAAATAAGAGGTTTATGTTGTCCTTAAGTTCCTATAAATGAAATGAACACACTTTTCAAAATAAAAGATTATACTTCTGAATCCTGTTCTTAAAGTAAATTACATGCTGTCTTTAAGCCGTGTGATACATAAGAGGGAATATCCCCAGAACCAGAAAACTGCTGATTTATTCAAGCTTGCAAACAGGCAGAACTGAGTTTACAGGAGATCTCACAATGTGTGCTAAGGTTAGATTTGGCTAGAAAAAAAATGTGAAAAATATCTGAATGAAGCATCATTCAAAGCTGTGAATTCCTGCAAGAATTCATGTCTGCTGGTTACTCATCTGCAGGAGTTGAGAACTGATTACCTATTCCAAAAACACTTTTAATATACTAACATACCTTTATATCAATATCCATAAGGATAACACGATCAAGTCCTGGAAGAAGTTTGTGCAAGTGAAGTGAGAAGAAAAACAGTGCATCTCGATAATATGCATTTGTTCTTCTGGTAAAGAAATCTTGCAACGTTGTTACTGAATCTTCAATCTCAGGAATGAAGTCATCAGCTGATACATAAACAAGCTGTGTAAAAAATCAGTAATAAATGTAGCTGTTACACACTACTTTTTGCAGCCATTTACAATGATTTATCTACAATCATCTCAGATTTTTGGAAGGAATTGGTTCAAAATTCACCTAAAGAAAATGTTTTAACTCACAAGAGAAGAAAGTACAATAGGTAAATCAACACAGTTCCTTGGATCAGGGATTACAAATGTGAAATAACCAGTAGAAAAAAATTAAAATCAGCTGAATTTACAAAAAATGTATGGATACTCTTCTATGTATCTTTATCCAAACAAATTTCTCACTGTAGCTATAGCAGGTGGTGTGAGTAGAAAAAAAATCTACAGTTGAAAAAATAAGCATTTGAATGAGTTAAGTCCATAAGGCATGATGTGATTCACTTGAAATATTCTTTTGCCTAAAATGCATATCAAGCCTCCTGTAATTCTTTGATAATGAATATACTTTGGACTAATTTAAGTGCAAATCTTTAAAAACAAATAAAATGGTTTCAAAACTGATACACGACCTGTAAAACTATAATGAGATTTCCTAATAAAGTATAAGGCAAGAAAGAACACATGTAGGAGCCATACTGCAGTATGAAGTTAATTGTTTATCATTTTAGTATATATTCAACTTTAGTGATAATGATGACACTACATGTACATGCAAAGATATAATGATATCAATTAACTGCCCTGAGAAAAAAATCTACTTATAAAACTAGGAAGGAACTTTGGAACTCTCAACCTTTTCATGTCTTTCCCAATAACTATGACCTGGCACATTTTAAAAGACAGGTTTTTCACTTCCTCCAAAATTAGTAAATACTTTCCATTGTCTTTTCTTTTTCCCTTTCATAATTTTCTCCATATTTCCATTAAGGCCCAGCCTTGATGTGGACTTTTGTTCGTGACTGGAGCCTTCAACATAAAACAAAATACAGTGGCATGTTCATTTCAAACAAATTAATGTAACTAAACTTCTGTTTCTTTACAAACTTTACTCAAGCATACCTGATGTTGATTCTGGATGTTACCATCTACCTGACACTGTGATCTAGGTCCGAGATATACTATACTTCTGTTCTGATCCAGCAGGTTACTTGAGTTCAAAGCCCACATATCTAAGTTAACATTGAAGTCTAACCAATCATATTCACTTTACTGATACCTATTCACAATGTCTACATATTTTTCAAAAGAAGAAATCCATAAATTTATGATATTTACAGGCAAGGAACTGACAGATTTACCTTACTGTCCTTGTAGCTCAATTTTGCAGCTGATGCTACATGCTAGCCCTGACTACCACAGTCTCATTGTCGACAATAGTTTCTAGATAAGCAGACAAGTGTTCTATTCAGTCATTATACTTTGCTTAGTCCTTCTATCAGTAGGGTACTGTTCTGGATTGGACTAAGCCACCAACACGTTTCTCATGAATATCATAATATGCACTTCCTGTCAACACATATGTGAACCACTCAAAATTATACAATGGCTTGTTTAGGGATTTAATTCGGTATTTTCATACTTAGTAGGACATATCTGCTATGCATCTAAACCCACATTTTCCCTCTCAAGCCATATGCATAGTGCGACAATATGTGATCTTTAAAGTATCCCTAACATGTGAAGGTGTTCAAGATTATTTGGTTGGTGGATGTAGCTCGATGCTGATGGCCTTAATGACCCTTGGTAGTTAATGGGCCTAAAGCCCACAAAACTAGCCAACTCTCTCCCTCATTACCTTCCCATTATTGGGTTACTAGATTCTTTTTTCTTTCTTTCATACTATTCGCCATTTCCCGCATTAGCGAGGTAGCGTTGAGAACAGAGGACTGGGCCCTTGAGGGAATATCCTCACCTGGGCCCCTTCTCTGTTCCCTCTTTTGGAAAAAAAAAAAAAAAAAAAAAAAAAAAAAAGTTACTAGATATTGTGAGATAATATATATGGGTAAAAATAAAAGGCCACTCAAATAATTCTTTACAGATGAAACAAGAAATCCATAACAAAGATCCAAAACCTAAGAGACATGCTCTCATTCCAATAAATTACCCATTCTAAGTATTAGATGATGTTTTTACAAGCTTCTGTTGATATTTCACACGTGTACTACCTATTCTTATATAAACTGACCCCAGCCTTTCTCGTTACTGTCACCTTTTATCACTTAAGAAAGATAATTCACACAATTATGTTCCACGAGTGTTAGCATGTTCTCTAAAAACTATATCGGCATTGCAAAATAAAGTCATCCAACTTTCAATGCTAACGGCGGTACAATTAACATTTCTTTTCTGGTCTTTACAACCCTTACTATTATTATAGATGATAAAGCTGAATAAAATATATTACTCCTAATCATGTCTGCAGTTTTTATTCTATACTTTGACTTTCGTAATACTACGTAGAGCAAAGTCATTCCGTATCCAAAGGTAGTTTTTTTTTTTTATACTTTGTCGCTGTCTCCCGCATTTGCGAGGTAGCGCAAGGAAACAGACAAAAGAAATGGCCCAACCCCCCCATACACATGTATATACATACGTCCACACACGCAAATATACATACCTACACAGCTTTCCATGGTTTACCCCAGACGCTTCACATGCCCTGCTTCAATCCACTGACAGCACGTCAACCCCGGTATACCACACCGCTCCAATTCACTCTATTCCTTGCCCTCCTTTCACCCTCCTGCATGTTCAGGCCCCGATCACACAAAATCTTTTTCACTCCATCTTTCCACCTCCAATTTGGTCTCCCTCTTCTCCTTGTTCCCTCCACCTCCGACACATATATCCTCTTGGTCAATCTTTCCTCACTCATCCTCTCCATGTGCCCAAACCACTTCAAAACACCCTCTTCTGCTCTCTCAACCACGCTCTTTTTATTTCCACACATCTCTCTTACCCTTACGTTACTCACTCGATCAAACCACCTCACACCACACATTGTCCTCAAACATCTCATTTCCAGCACATCCATCCTCCTGCGCACAACTCTATCCATAGCCCACGCCTCGCAACCATACAACATTGTTGGAACCACTATTCCTTCAAACATACCCATTTTTGCTTTCCGAGATAATGTTCTCGACTTCCAAAGGTAGTTATGATTACTAAATAAACTGGTACTTTTACATTCATCTTGACAAGGATAACAGCAAGTCTTGTGGGTGAAAGAACTTACCTTAACGTATCTTGAATCCAATTGGTTCGCAGCTTGAGCCTGAGTGATAATCTCGGAGGCAGTGTGAAAGCCATCCTCCTCTGTGACCAAATGGAGGCGGAGGGGCGCTGAGGCAGCCCTCAGGAGGGACCCGACAGCCACCCGAAGCTTGTTCTGCAGAGGCCAGTTCTCTCTAGCGTGGGTGAAGATGAGCACCACGTCCAGAGGAGGACGATAGAGTAAATCATTCTCCCGGGGGTCCAAGGGAGCCACCTCCTGCTCTGGGAAGGCCTGGTCGGTGTTGCCTGAGCCCACGTCTACCAGTTTACCGGGATTTAATAATGCCTCTGGCGATGATGTTGGCGACAGGAGAGGCACCAGGGACCTCACGTCCCTCCAGGCCATTATGAATATGACGCAAGCGGCCAACACGAGGAGGATGGTGGCCTGGCCCAAACACCGCACCCGTAGTAGCATCTCTAGGGTAGGGAGGCAAGGTTGGCCGCTCGCCTCCACGAACCTCCCTCACCTTCCTCGATCTTGTGTTTATACAACAAAGCGAACAAGTGTTTCGTCTGCAGCCCTCCCGGATTATCATGACATTTTAACATCCTCCTTTTATATATATAAACTATATAATTTCTTCAAAAGAATGATCCATATTACTTAAAAAATCTGTAATATAGATTCACTTATTTAATGTATATTATTAGAGGAAATTGATTGAGATTTCTACAAGTTTGAAAGTTTTATTCATCTTAAAGTTTGTATTATTGTATTTCATGAAAACCTGGAAAGTGATGACGAACACAATATTGAAGAAGATAACGAACCTAAATATTTAATGCAGAAAACATGACAAAACCTCTTGCTCATCAAAATATTCAAGATAATGGGAAGGTCATTCTGTATGATGGCCTAGCCTTAAATTTGATCCTTTGGAATTGTCAAAGGTTACGTCATCATACCCAAAGTTCGTGACATTGTACATAAAATTTTAAGCTAGATAGCTATATGCTGATAATTTACTATCCTTGTTACAGTCTAGTTTAGATTTTTCTAAGACAACATTTTATCATAATCAAGACAAACAATCCTAGCTTTACCTATCCTATACAAGTAAAGAATAAGCAACACTAAACGAAAATAGTTATAGTGAACCTAAAGTATCTAACTAAACTTTTGTAACCTAAGAAAATTATTCAACTTTTTTTTTCCTCACTTTGCTTGGTAGGTGGCTGTCTTTGCGACTCCCTACTAGCTATCACAAAAAAGTCATCTCTTAGTACCGAACCTACTGTTACCTAAAATAAATTCATACTCACACATATGACTGTATGCCACCCATTACCTTCTCTTATGGTGTTGTTACCCTTTCTATGTTGTTCAGGCATTATTTTAGCCACTATCATCGTGAGCTTTGCTGCATGTCCTTGCCACTATGGCATGGATCTGCGGCACACGTCCAGAATCAAGTACATAAGCACATGAGGAACATATATAAACTTTTACATTCATAATTTTTCAATACGTCATTGGCAATAACTAAGTATGTTTTTACCATTTCCTTTGTTGGTTTATTTGTGCCTCAGGTCTATCATCTGTCAGGGTCATTAAAGCCATCAAATTTTAACTATGAATCAAAAGCAGTTTATCATTTTCAGTTATTCTCAATAATTCCAGGACAATATACCTCTCTGCATATATTACAATTGTGCTGTGCAGACTACGTATGGCACTAAAGTGGTCATGTTAATAATCTTCAGGGGTAATATCAACAGGTGACTATATGTTAATTGATTTTGTAATTGGTCTGTATTTGCTAAAGAAGGGTTTCCCCTTTTCATAAATTTGATAGTAAAGATAATAAATGCCTTAATTACAATACTTTTCAATAAATAATTGGCTCAAAAGTATTCTATTACCTTACTTTATAACCATTTTCTTTTTTAGTAGATTTTATGCAATTTTGCATAAAGTGTTATTCATCATGAAAAAAAATATCTAGGGTCTAAAAGTTACATTTCAGTTACTGTCATAGCAGTACTTTTGTGTTTAGGAGTGCAGTTAAGTAACACACACCCCATATGATACATGCAAACATAGTTTTCATACTCACAACTAGATGGTGTGGGTAGCATTCGTGCCAAGCAAAACCAGGGGATTGCACATGCAAGATTAGCAGGCCTTATAAGCCACACATCACTGCCATGATCTTCACACTCCAACTATGAACATCAAGATAGCCACAAGTCTACAGTCACCGCTGGGAATTATGCAGCCCCTTTTTCTTGCAGCAGTGTAACCATGGGACCATGGCCATGCATCCGCCCAACTGCATTAACACACATGGAATCCTGGCTACACCTCCTCCCTCCTGCAGTTGAACCATTGCAACAGTAACCCCATAGAACGTTGGTTTCATCTCCTGTCCCCTGCAGCAAAATCAAGGAAACCTGATAACACTCTCTCTCCTGCAGTACTGCCATGGGACCTTGGCTGGCACCTCCTCCCTCCTGCAGCAGCACCATGGGAACTCAGCATCACATCCTTCTCCCTGTAATACAGTACAACAATAGGACTTTGGCAATGCCTCTGTCCCACTACAGCACCGTGTGATTTTGTCAGTTCTTCCTTCCTCCTGTTGAAGCATCACGAGACCTGGCAACTGCTCACTCCTGTGCCAACATCAAAGGACCAGGCAACAATTCACTCTTAATGTTCCTGTATGAAAGGTAGCTACTGTTCTTGAATATATGAATATAGTATTGTTGTGTTACCTGTGTATTTGTATCCCTCTGTCAGTCCTCACATTATAACAGTTTTAGACAGACATACCTAACTCTAGAAACTAGGACATTAAAAATCTAACGTTAAAGTGTATTTCAAATAATTCATGATGATGATGAGCCTGAAATAATCACGACACGATTACAGGCTAATAATTCTTGATTGATCATCCTATGCCAATCCGTGGCATCAGTTTTTAGGACATAAGGTTATTAACCTAGGTAAACAACTTCTTGACAGTAACATATTTCCAGTTTTGAATAAAATATTTGCCACTTAGTAAAAATTTCAGCCTTTTGTGAAATTTTAGTTTAAAATCTCATCATATGTGGTATTCATCATATTGAACTGTATTTGTTGATCCTGATGACTATTGTCTTTCACAAGGTGGATCAATGATAATAAATGCCTTAATCACACTACACTTTTTCCAAAAGAAAACTGTCAGAAAATATGCTGAGGAATTGTATTACCTGATTTTATAGCATTCATGGATCTGGATAAGGTGTGGGATAGGGTTGAGAGAGAAAACTTTTGGAAAGTTCTATAAATACATGGGGCAAATGGAAAGTTACTAATTGCAATGTGAAATTTTTGCTGATAGGGTACAGCATGTGTATAAGTAAGAAGGGAGAAGGGCAAATGTTTCTTAACCTATTCATGGACGGGAAAGTGATGAAGATAAATGTGTGGCTCTTAGAGTAAGAGGAGGGTCTACAGGATGCTGGGTAAAGGGGTTATGGGAGGTGAATCAGTTGCTGTATCTGGATATGTCTCTGGTGGCAAACTCCTGAGAAAAACTGCAGAAGATGGTGTTTGACTCTCAGATAGTGTGGAAAAGAAGTGTTCAGAGTATATACATGATTTAAAATTAACAATGACAAATTGATACCAAATTACAGCATATCAGACTTTGAGAAAAGGATGCATGAAATTAGCAACAGAAACTGGATAAATCTCCTTGATGTTAGTAATGTGGAAAGGATGAGGAGCATTTTCAAAATCAAAATTGTGGAATAAATTCTTCATAAGAAAAAACGAAGAACTTTGTCATCAGAAAATAGCTGATCAAGTATTCATGAGAATATGGAACATAAAAAACAATAAGACAAAGTACACTAAAACGTGAAACTGTTTTATTTCACTGAACATTAAAATCAACTCGAGAAAGTCTTCAAGTATGTATGACAGAAAAATAACATAAAAGATGCAGTCTGTCTACTAACAAATGTACATAGAAAAAGAAGTGATGATGATAATGACATTGATTCCAAATCAAATAAATCCTTCACCTCTGCGTTGAAAGTTTAACATAATATATGTAACCTCAAGCACAAAAATTTTCCAGGTTCAGATGACAAAAGACTAAATGTGAAAAAGTAAGAACTGAAATACCAAAGTATTCACACCAAATCAATCCAAATAGACTGAATGGCCCTAACAATATAATCCTAAGAGTTTTAAAGGAGGTCAGATGGTACTTGATAATCCTCATAACCAAAATGACTAACAAATCTCAATCATATCAATTTTCTACTTTATTCTCTATAACTTTTTTCTTTCAGCTGAGATGGCCTTGATTGGGTCATGTTATTTGCCCATGCCATGTCAGGCACTTAAGAAAAGTTTGAGGTACAAAGACTAGAAATTGGAAAATGTCATCCTTTTATATATATCTATATCCTGGGGATAGGGGAGAAAGAATACTTCCCACGTATTCCCTGCGTGTCATAGAAGGCGACTAAAAGGGGAGGGAGCAGGGGGCTGGAAATCCTCCCCTCTTGTTTTTTTTTAATTTTCCAAAAGAAGGAACAGAGAAGGGGGCCAGGTGAGGATGTTCCCTCAGAGGCCCGGTCCTCTGTTCTTAACGCTACCTTGCTGATGCGGGAAATGGCGAATAGTTTGAAAAAAAAAAAAAGATAAAAAAAAAGTGCCTTAAGTTACTGCCAATTAGCCTCACACTAGGTCTAAGTAAAATGATGGAAAAATAATGAGACAAAATAGTAATATCTTTAGATGACAACATAATGAACAATAAATATGGCTTTTTCTACTGAAAGTCTTGTTTCACAAACTTTTGAATTTAAGAACTGGGATTCTTAAGTATCTTCAGATGTAAAACATGTAACTTTTAGAGGCCAATCTCCAAATTGCAATATAAGAGACTTCCTTGTAAATCAAAATCACATTGCACTGGAGATTGTAAATCAAAATCATACTGCATAGATGTACTCTGTACAGCACATGGACTGAAGACTAGCTCACTATCAGAAAGCAATATGCAGTCTTGAGTGGCAAAGTCACTGATTGCCTGCATGTAACAAGTGGAGTGCCTCAGGGATTGATTCTGTATAAACAGTCTAGCGCTTGGCCTTAAATCCAAAAGCTCAAAATCTGAACATGATACAAAACTAGGTGGCACAGATATAAAGAATAAGAATTTGAAATAATAGAGATATCTTCACAACCTAGCAGAGATGGACAGATGAGTGGCAAATGAAGTTTAGCACTGACAAATGCATGATTATGCAGTTCAAAGATACGAATAATATGTATGATGATATAATGCTTGGAAGTCCACTATTCAAAGCAAAATGAAGGAAAATATCTTGGATTAACTATCAGTAACAATATGAAGTATGCTTCTCATTGTTCAAGAGCAAGCAATTAAACAAACTAAACTCTATGTTTTACATTTGTGAACAATGATCAAAATGCACCACAAATAATTCTAACTTTTTAATCATTTAGTAAGATTGCATCTTGAATATGCAGTCTAGCACTGGGCACCAGGCTATAAAAGGGATGAAAAAAAAACTTGAATGAGTACAAAGAATGGATGCAAAGCTAATCACAGTTCCAGAAATCATACTGTATGAAAACTAGTTGAGAAGAATAAATTGATTTTCTCTAAACAAATTAAGACTGTTTAGGGACTTGTTACATATTTAAAAAATTGAATAAATTTGAAAATGTGAATCATAAAAACCTTTTTGAAACATAATCTAACTTAAGAGCTGTGATAATACTGAGGGAAACGTTTCTATATACAACAGCTGAATACAGGCTCAAATACCAGAAAATTGTTAATGGAGTTTTCATCCAATCTGTTTCTAACTGCTATTGCCAGAGGGAGTAAAGGGCAGAGAGAAAGCTCTCTTTCTGTTCTCTCATATCATCTATCTAGAATAACCCTAATTTATGGTTAAGCCCATAGTTAAACAAGTTATAGGCCAACAGGCATTCGTTTATCTGTTTTTCTTGTGTACTCCCACTTGATTTATCAAAGTTGTCTGAAATATATTTTTTACAGTGAAGTATCATATGCAAAGATTAGTAAAACATTAGGTTTGAATGAAATTTTATTTTGCTTATTTTTCTGGTTCCTCTGTTATGGAATTCATATTTGATGATCCTCCTGCCAAGTACTCCTCATCCTGAGCATTAAACTTGTTAGCCAAATCTGGTGGCACGTGTACTGCCGAAAGATCTTCCACACCAATCTCATCTTCTGTTCTGATATTCAAAAAAAAAAAAAAAAAAAAAAAAAAAAAAAACATATATTAATGAAATTTGTTGTATGTGAAGATATGAAGGAGTGTAGATTGTGCTGTGTTCAAGACACTGAAAGGCAATTTTATGTTGTCTAATCACCTGTAACAAGTTAAAAGGGGCATATCAGGCACATCTGCAAAGAGCTAAATGGTGTATGAAGGGTTGCTTGGGGGTATAAGTAAAAGATGAAGTCCATGAGAAAAGGCTAGTCAGCCTGAGTGATTTTGGTAACTTTATACTAGGCTTTAGAGTTTGGAGAAATGTCCTAGGCTTTAGAATTTGGAGAAATGTCAAGTGATGAAGAACTGAATATCAATGGGAATACAAATGTAAGAAATTCATGTCAAGCAGCATGAACATGTGTACAGTCATATGGATAGAATCTTTATCTGATATCTTTTCAATCAAGAAGCAAGATGGTGTTCAAGAGTTACTGCCTTAAAATTTTCCCCTCAATTTAGGGGGGTTGCATTCTTAGAAAAATGTGTGTATAAGGAAACAGTCCTTAGCAAGCCCAAGTGTACAATGTCCACAAAATGTCTTGTCAGCTCCCCCATATATTTTCAAAGGCAATTTCATACCTACACGTTAGTACTTTGTCATCTCTCCTTTGGCCTTTATTACCATCCACAGATGTGCGGAAATGTAATTGGCATGGTTCCTGATGTATTCTATATTCATGTTTTGGGTCTAAACGGTCTTGATTCCCTGAATGAGGTGAGGTACTGATGGGGTGTTGCAGGAAGCAGCCATCTTATTGTGCATTCTGAACACCCAGTGAGCCTTGAGATATCACATGTATCCACATTTTCTTGTTTCCAGGCAAGAAAATGAGCTTTCTCCTTAGAAAGCCAAAGCCAATCCTCTTGAAGAAAGGTTGAAGAAATACAGTGTTCAGAAGAGAAATTCCCAAAATGAAGTGGCAGCCAGGAAGAACATAGAAAGAGCATCCCTCCCTAAAGATAGCCCAAGGCATAATAAAGTGGGTTGCTAGTGCTTACACCATTAGAAACACTCACTTCAGTGACCACATGTACAAGGATTTCACCCTTAACTTAGAGTGTCATACACTTGTACTCATAATAAAACCTTAGCAGCATATTGCCTTTGAAAATATAGGGGGTGGACAATGCTTTTTGCGGACACTTTACTTGCTAAAAACTGGGATTTAATCATGATACCTTCTTAAATCCCTTTCAATCACTCCAAACAACGAAAAAAAGGACTCACAAATTCTGTAGAGATGATATAAATGAGAAATTTAGTACAAAATCAATAAAGACAAAATAGGAAAGACTTTGTATGTACAGAGGTTCTTAACAGAACTGAAATTTGATAAATTTTTCTACTAAATAATTACTGTGGCTAGTGACTTGCTTTAACTTATTTTTTTTTTTTTTTTTATACTAATCGCCATTTCCCGCATTAGCGAGGTAGCGTTAAGAACAGAGGATGAGGACTGGGCCTTTGAGGGAATATCCTCACCTGGCCCCTTTCTCTGTTTCTTCTTTTGGAAAAAAAAAAAAAATGAGGGGAGGATTTCCAGCCTCCCGCTCCCTTCCCTTTTAGTCGCCTTCTACGACACGCAGGGAATACGTGGGAAGTATTCTTTCTCCCCTATCCCCAGGGATAAAAATTTAACTTATATTTTCATTTAATATCAAGAAACAGCAAATATGATGCCTACAAAATAAGTATCAATTGACAACTGGAAAAGTAAGTGAAAGGATAAAGTTGAGAGTAAATGTGAATAAGAGCAAGGTTATTAGGTTCAGTAGGGTTAAGGGACAAGTTAATTGGGAGGTAAGTTTGAATGGAGAAAAATTGGAGGAAGTGAAATGTTTTTGATATCTGGGAGTGGACTTAGCAGTGAATGGAATCATGGAAGTGGAAGTGAGTCAGAGGGTGGGCAAGGGGGGTGAAGGTTCTGGGAGCAATGAAGAATGTGTGGAAGGAGAGGACATTATCTTGGAAAGTAAAACTGGGTATGTTTGAAGGAATAGTAGTACCAACAATACTATATGGTTGCGAGGCATGGGCTATAGATAGGGTTCTACAAAGGAGGATGGAGGTGTTGGAAATGAAATGTCTGAGGACAGTATGTGGTGTGAGATGGTTTGATCAAGTAAGTAATGAAAAGGTAAGAGAGTTGTATGGAAATACAAAGAATGTGGTTGTGAGAGCAGAAGACGGTGTGCTGAAATGGTCTGGATATGTGGAAAGAATGAGTGAGGTAAGAGTGAAAAAGAGGATATATGTGTCAGAGGTGGAGGGAACAAGAAGCAGGAGACCAAACTGGAGGTGGAAGGAAGGAGTCAAAAAGATTTTGAGTGATTGGGGCCTGAACATACAGGAGGGTGAGAGACGTGCAAAGAATAGAGTGAATTGGAACGGTGTGGTACACTGGAGTTGATGTGCTGTTAATGGACTGTACCAGGGCATGTGAAACATCTGGGGTAACATGAACATGAATAAAGGTTAAAGGTAATAATAAAAATTATAAGAAAATACAGAAAATAAGCAGAAACCATAAGAGAAATGTAAAATTGATGAAAACTTTACCTTATAAGGAGGTTAACTATATCCTCATTCAACATAATGCACTTCCGATCTTCCTCCCACTTGTGATGTTCTCGAAGAATGAGATATATGTTCTGTTTCCGCAAAGTCTCCCTACCCTCACGCAATATGCAGAGCTGTGAAAAAAAAATTTTGTCTAACTATATTCTCATGACATGAAACAGCTAACTCTCTTAAGTTTTTTCAGTGACACTGGCAAGGTCACAAAGGTCAAATGCATGATCTGAGAAGAGAAGTATGATTCTGAGGAGAGGTTTGGGTCCATTTCTTTTTAGGTTCATCTTGCTATAATTCCAATACAGTGTACAATAAAATGGATATAAAGACAAAATGTATAAAAAGATAAAGTGACAAGATCTAATTTTTATTCGAAATTACCCCAGGAACAATTTTTAGAACAAAGCCCAGGTATATCTGAAGGTGGAGTAGTTCTGACAGTGTTGAATGGATGTGAATCTTAGACCTTGAATGTAAAGAAAGGAAGGATGTGGACATGTTGGAATTGAAATGCCTGAGGGAAATATGTGGCATGAGGTTGGATGATCTTGTAAGGAATGATAGTGCAAAATACTGACAAAAAACAGAAATACTATTCCAAATGAAAATTCAAGTATATAATGATGGTTTCTCCATTTCTACATTCATCTAATCATGTTCCAAGGCAATTACAGAGGCTTGTTCTTTGAATTCTTTCCCCCCTTCCAAGAATCCATAAGTTCAGCCACTTCTTCATCACCCCCAGGTCAGGTACTTTACCTGCATTAAAGCTTCAAGAAGTAACTTGCGAATCTCAGAATCTGGCTCCCTTTCCTTGTCATCAGAGAGGTACTGCAGATCAACTGGCAAAGAGTTGTTCTCCTCTTCATTAAAAGTGTCTGGCCCAGCAAGTGGCAGTAGAAGTCTAGGTACAATGTCCACATCCTCACTCATCAACCATGGGTGGTATTCTGTAAGGTTTGTGAGCAGGAAGAAAACTAAGCCATTTCACTTTGTAAAGACTAAAGAGTCCAGGTTTACTGAACACATGTAGTCATTAGAAGATAAGAATGTAACATAACACAATATAAGATAATAGCATAAAATCAAATATAATATAGAACGTAATAAAATATTCTGAAATATCAAGTGACCATGAGAAGAGAGACTATGAGAGGTAAGCATTTTGGGAGCAGCTGAGTGATGGTGCCAACAGTTTTGATGGAAGAGTCCATATATTAGTGATGGGTGATTTGAATGCAAAGGTGAGTAATGTGAAAGTTGAGGGTATAATTGGGGGCATGGGGTATTCAGTATTATGGATGAAAATGATGAATAGTTTGTGAAGTTGTGTGCTGAGAAAGGACCAGTGATTGGGAATATCTGGTTTAAAATTTAAATAGGGACACACAAGTACATGTATGTGATTATGAAAGATGCTCAGAGGGCATTATTGGATCGCATATTAATTGATAAGCACATAAAAAGATTTTAGATGTGAATGTGCTGAAAGGGTCAACTGGTGGGATATCTAATCACTATATTTTGGAGGCAAGGGTGGAGATTTAGAGTTTTTTGGAAAAGAGGAAACAATATCAGTGAGAAGAGAGTAGTGGGAGTAAGTGAGCTTGGAAAAGACTTGTGTGAGGAAATACTAGGAGGGATTAAGTGTAGAATGGGAAAAAGGTGAGAGTAAATAAAGGAAAGGGAGTGGGTGAGGAATGGAAGGTATCAAAGGAAGTAGTGCTGGCATGTGAACAGTGGGAGGTGGGCAGAGTATAAAGGGTTGTGAATGGTGGGATGAAGAAGTAAAGTTGCAAGTGAAAGAGAAAAGAGAGGTGTTTGGGTGGTACTTACAGGGAAGGAGTGCAAATGACTGGGGGATGAGAAAGAGGAAGGATGTCAAGAGGAAGGTGCAGGGGTTGAAAAAGAGGACAAATGAGAGTTGAGATGAGAGAGTAACAGCAAACTTTAGGAAGAATAAGGTTTTTGGAAGAAAGTTAACGATTTAAAAAATATCTGTGAAGAGGGCAAAAGGGGAACAGGTAGTGATAAATTGAGTATTTTGAAGGACTGTTGAATGTGTTTGACGAGAAGGTGGCAGATGTAGGGTGGTATGCAGTGAGAGAGTCATGGAGAGTGGTTTGAAGAGAGAAGGGGCAATGAAACCTTGCATAAGACGAAATGTGGCAAAGTGGCAGGAGTGGATGATATTGCAGTTGAATTTCTTAAGAAAGGGGGTGACTGTGTTGTTAACTGGTTAGTTAGGATTTTTAATAAATGTATGAATCATGGTTAGGTTCCAGAGGATTGGCAGAAAGCATGTATAGTGCCACTGTATAATGGCAAGGAGGATAAAGGTGTGTTCAAACTACAGAAGTATAAGGTTTGTAAGTGTACTTGGTAAGTTTTATGGGAGGATACTGACTGACAGGGTGAAAGCTTACACAGATTATGAGATTGGGGAGGAGCAGTGTGGTTTCAGATGTGGTAGAGGATGTGTGGATCAGGTGTTTACTTTGAAGAATGTGTATGAGAAATACTTAGAGAAACAGATGGATCTGTATACGGCATACATGACAGTAAAGCAAGAAAAGATGGACACTTTTATGTTCTGCCAGGTAAAATAAAAATATTTGCAAGGGGTGAGCACTGACACCTTTAGAGAAAGGTTAAACCAACAGCTGTAACTCAGATGAGCCTGGGGTAGATGACTATACAATATGCATGGGTGGCAGAAAGCAACAGCATTATCAAACAAGCAGTATTTAATGCAAGTGCTATACACTAGCTCTGCTGTATGACAAAATCTATTTGTCCTGAATATGTGTAGATAGGTACTAATCTCTACCATGACCTACATTTCCTCCTTGTATAGTACCTTCAACTGTGCTACTATACATCTTAAAAAGCCCATAATTGCCATGCATTCTATGAGGCCATACCAACTAATGATTTCTCCACACCACACATCCTCCTTACATCATCAGTCTTCATTCTATGCATGTCCTCAACTCAACTTTGTTATACAAGTTACCCATCTTTAATACTTTTATTTCTTACATATCGTTACCCAATAGAAACCTGGGTTTCACATCCATACAACAAACTTTTAAATTTTCCTTTTATATGAAATTCTAGACCTTTTAATTAGGATCTATTTGAATATAAGCTCAAATAAGATACAACTATTTTTAAAGTAAAACCATCATTCTGTTGTCACTTGACCGTTTAATTAGGATATATTTGAATATAAGCTCAAACAAGATACAATTATTTTTAAAGCAAAACCATTATTCTGTTGTCACTGGAAATATATTTTACCTATTTCAAAAATATAATAAATCTAATGATGATGCCATCAAGATGAAGTTACCTTTTTCAAAACAGCAGTTGTGAATTGTGGCTATGACTGACATTCTTCTCCCCTTTGATTCCTTGTAATCCATGAAAGTTATGAGGCGTTGAAACACAAATCCATCCTTGTCCATTATCTGTCTGTTACAGTGAAGACGTTAGCTATTTAATTTTTTGGGGCAAAATATCAGCAAAAGACATCTGTTCCACCCATTTGGCACCTGATCGTGCCTATCCTATTCCAAAAAAGTCATATCATACATGGCAAATAATAGGTAACTTGTAAAATAATACCTCTGAATTCTTAACACATTTCCTGAACTTTGTGGATGTGGAAAAAGGTCAGTAAAATTGACATCATCACAGTAAAAAAGATGGATGGAGTCTGTGGTCAGGGATGGCTGGCAGTGTTCTTTGTCATGGTGTGTGAAGAAAGCATACTTCTGGTCAATGCCTAAATTAATCAATTAAATCTTCACACCTGACAGGTATGACTAACAATATGGGAGATGGTATAAACATGTCTAAGATATGCCATGATCAGAGGAAGGAAAGTCCTGTTTAATGTGTGGGAGATGGCTCACTGGACAGTTGACAGGCTATACTTGCATTTCTTTTTCCCAATATGTTACATAAGTTTTAGTGTCTAACCTCCAAGTACCCACAACCAATGGTTTTAAGTTGAATATTTCATTTTTAACTCATATATCTCACCAGTATCTCCTCCCTTCTATAATTCATTTACATTTCATCATACATCTTATTCGAAAATCTACAATTCTTTTAATATCAACTCTCCTAAACCTGCAGCCAGCCCCCTAGAGAGCTGTTCAAACATTGCTGGATATTCCCCACTTTAACTTTATTTTTCATTGTTTATATAATCTCCTCCCTCAACATTCTATCACTTGGTTTCCCTTTTCTAATCTAAATTTATGTTACCATATGAGTGTAAACACAATAGCTATTATTCAGGAAATAATCTTTTCTCCAGTAGACATCCTCATCAAACATTCTGAGAAACAGCACATCTCTCTAGACCAAAGTATCAAACAATAAATAGTAACAGTAGAAATATAAAAATGGAAAGCTTACATTTTATTCAGCTACAGACCACACAATACAATACATACCTTCTACCATCAGCCAACTGTGAGAAATTAGTGATAACTGGGGCCAAAAGGTGAAGTTTGGCACCTTTCTTGTTGTAGTCCGTCTGACACAGGATATTTACAAGGCCTTCTAGATTGGTTGGCCCATCACTTATGTCATTCAATATCTTCTGACACAACTTCTTACATTTAGAGAGGTTAGCTAAGATCCCACACGCAAAATCTGCATGTGGATATTGCTGATCCTTAATGCACTGAAAAAGAATTTTGAAATATGCATTAATTTTTTCAAATTTTATTCAATTTGATTTTAATTTAATTTGGTAAACTTAAAACTGTAGAGACAAAAATCTTTACAACTTAGCAGCCACATTAGCAGACAGCCTGGTTGAAAAGGATGCCAAACTACTATACAGAGTACTTATTCCCTTCTCAAGGGATCTCCTATCAAGAGTCCGCCAGTCATGAGCCAAAATAAATTTTTCAGACCCAAGTTCTAATACCTTGGCTGACAGGTTTCCTTGCTATATATAAGTGGTGTATCTGGAACCATCTTCAGTTAGAAATGCCCAATCTTCTTCAGAAAAGATTAAAATAACAAGATAGATGAGTGGGCTAGAATCTATCTTTCTACCTTTTGAATTCTCTTTAAAAATATCCCTCATTTCTCAAAACTACTTTTCTGTACTTGAATATACCTACATCAGTATATGTGTTTCTCAATGCAAGATAAGCTAATCTACAGGAAAAGAGGGAGCCACTAAATCACAGGGGTATTCAAACACTTAAGTCATTGAGATTATCCAGGACAAATAGATATGGTATGAACATTTATTCCATAAGTGTTTCTTTGTAATGGCAAATGCTCTGTGCATAACTTCTTCAAATGATACACAAAGCATGTTCACCTTGATAAATGGGATATTGTTCTTGAACAGAGCATTCAAGGTTTTAAGTCATCCAGTTGACTGAAACCAAGTCACTCATCTTTGCTGTAAACATGAAAACATTGTCAGCCTGACTATGAGTTCTAAGATTTAAAAGATCATTTATATCTAGATATTTGGGAAAACTGATGATTCAGGATGGATTTACTGGCAAGAGGTAACCTACACAGCAAGACCATCTTAGTCTTCTCATCTATAGGCCTTTGGTACTCTTGTTACCAGAGACAAATCCTGGATGCTGGTAGAAAGGTGGATTTGAAGGTTGCTAAACCTGAGAAACTTAAATGGCTTTAAAAAGTTCTTAAACCTGTAAATTCTTCCAAGTTTTTCAAGATGAATATCTATCTATCAATCTACATCTCTGATGCCTGTTCCCTTTGGGAACTACCCCAAAGGGGTGACCATGGCAAAAGAATCTCTGTAGCTGGTGAACTGTGCCCCTTCTTAGCCTTTAATGCCTCACTCTTAACTGGCTACTAGCAGAAGGCAACTCTAGTGCAGTGCTTTCAGAGGCTCCTACCTAATGTGTGCTTCTACTTAATGCTTCGACCTATTGTCCCTACCTACTACTTCTACCTAATGCTCCTGTCTAATGTTCCTACCTGCAACTTCTATCTACTACTCCATCATTTTGCCAAAAAGCAGGGCAACCACACAGCACTCACCACGGGAAAATCTAGAATTACAAAGCATGAGTTGTATGACTTAAGTGTTATCAAGTGTTATATGTGACAAGGAGAGGTTGTATGTTTGTGGACAGAATACCAGCAGTTCACATATGGGTGAGGCAGAAAGGAAAGATAGCTACTTGGATCAAAAGGAATACAACTTGACAATGTAACCCCCTATATGATGGGTTTCAATTGTTCGACTTTCAACAGGATTTCCAGGAATATATTCCTGTTGCAAGTTATGGTATAGATGTAACCTAACTACCAAAAAAGCGTATGCTCTATTAGCTGCAAACAGCTATCACTAATACAAAATGTAGCTCCTGCATATTCTGCAGAGATGAAAATTACTCTTTAATTAGATGAAACTGTTAGTTGATCTTTCTAGTACAATATAAAGCTTCTCCTCTACAGTTCAAACAAAATACAAAATATCACAGCACAGGATATATGATCATTCTGCTTCGATGAATATCAACCAAACACTTCCCAAACTTAACTGCCACAAAGTCGATCTATGCAGGAATAGCACATTGACTATAAAATACAAACAGATCTAAGTGAAGCAACCTGGTCTGCTACTAAAACAAGCTGAGCTACCATCTTAAGGGTTTACTCAACATTAGCTAGCCAAGGCAATGAGGCACATGACTGGAATTAGATTTTCCAAAAGATCTGGGTAGCTTTGTCAGAGGAGGGAGCACTTGCTCTTGATGCTAATGGGCATAAGCCCTGTCACTTCCGACAAGTCATACAACCATATGTTTTTGCAGTGTGCTTTCATTGTAATGGCTCTTGAGTCTGAAGATGTGATCCTTTATGTCAAATGTCTACTCTTCTATTCAAGTGTAGTGTTTCATGTCACTCATTCAGGTGTGCTATTTCTTCATGTCACTCATTCAGGTGTGCTATTTCTTCATGTCACTAGAGTTCTCACTATACATGCCTTCAAGGTTCTCATGCAATAAAATGCTTGAAATTTCATTTGTAAATCATTCAATGCATCAGACGTTTTCAAGCATTTATTTTTTACTGAATTTTATTCTATCCCTATACATTAAAGGTTATCATCATTTTGTCATCTGTTATATCTAAAGGTGTACTATATGAAATAAATTTTCTGAATCTAGAATGTTTATGAAGATCATGCAATGAAGAGTTCCAAGGAATCAAAAAGTTTTCTACAGTTTACTTCTAGTCTCTTACTTTTATCATTTCTGTTGTGATGTTGGCATCCTTTAATTCTAAAAGAGCCTCTGCCCCTGGTTCTTCTGCTGAAATATTGACCAAAGCACGCATAGCATCTTTGGCTGTATATATTTCTGGGTCTCGAATCAAGCCAATGATGGCTTTGAGAGCATCTGGACGAGAGGATAAAAGAGACAGACCCTCTGGAGTACCTGTTAGTTCTGAAAATCAAAGAGGTGCAGTAAGGACTAGAATTAATGTGGAAGTAAATATATTTGAGAGAAGAATATTCTATACATCTCTAAGCTCAAACAGATACTCAAAAAGATGGGACCCCAAAACTAAAAATCTTACCCTATATTGAATAAACAGGCACTAGTACATATGGATTCTTATAGTAAATAATAATAAATAATAAAACTAAACTTACTGAACTCATATCATCTTTACCCATTATTGATGTAATGAATCTGTTGTGAAGAGAACTGTTAGCTTCGATCAGGGATTTAAAATGAACAATCATCCTTCTATGAATATAATACAGAAAATAAAAATCTTTAATGAAACCTGGTCCCAGGATCATCCAGTCCAAATCTTATGCCTAACAATGCATAGCATTACCTGTTCACCCTACAGACATAACTAAATACTGTTTCTAGAGTACAAATCACCAATTCCATATAATTCATTAAATCATATTGTTGAAAGTGCAAGCATAGTAAAGATTTCTTAATAGTAGCTGTCTAACCAGACAGCATTAGAAAATGAATAACTTGCCATAATACCTTGCAAAGTTAACTTTCAATCCTCTACCACTCTTAAGACATTCATTTACTGAGAAAATATAATTTGTATCTATCAATGTAATGCATAAAATCTATGTTGGCCATGTCTAACATAAGCAAACTTGTACTGTAGCCAGCCTAATAAAAATCCCATTACTTAAAAAGAAATTATGAACTCATCAGGATTATCATGTGAGCTTATTTACATGCATAGGAGATTGGAAAAATTTCACTTAGCCAAAACTATATGATATTCTGAAACAAGAAGTACAATTCTTCTAAGTGCTCACTCACAGCAACTGAAAATTTGAAGACAGAGAGTGACCTATACATCTGCTTCCATATGTAAAGATTATACTTTACTAAAGATATTTAGGGAGGCAACAACTCACCTAAAAATTCTGGTAAACTGAAAAAACAGAAAATGCTTAAAATAATTCTAATTAGTAGAAATAAACATAAAAACTTCTTAAGTTCAAGAGAAACACATTATACGTTTATGTATGCTACTGAAGCATTTTGTGAATGGAGGAGGTTTAAAAGCAAACGTTGGTCTCGATGAAGAAACTTAGTGTGCAGAGTAAAAAGTAATACACTGAGCATGGATTGAGGATAGTTGTATGGTGTACAAAAGGCAATGCATACCTGACCCAACCCATAAAATGGGAAATAGAGTTATGATAACAGATAGACAGAGAAAATAATAAATATATTACTGTATCTAGTACTACAGCAAGTTAATTTATAATAACTGTTTCTGACTGACAGCAACATCTATCTGTCTTTACAGACATACATTCACAATTAAGCAAATGCATCTTCATAGGGTCAATGTGGCTAATTGCAATGAATCTAGCAGAGTAAACTGTATTTCATATTCTAAATCAATAGTGGATATATTTACTTTACCCTTCCAGTTTTTCCATACTTTCCATAACTATTTTAGGATGCAAAATAATTTGTTAATTCCGTACTAGTGCAATGTATTAAGAGTTTTCTCATATCAAAAACTACAAATTCCAAACGTGCAAGACATTCAAAATACAAATCACAAGCTACATCAGCAAATTAGCACAACATACCAACAGTAAGGTTCACTTACGAGCAGCTGTCATACATGCAGCACTCTTGATGTCCATCCGTCCCTCTGGTGCCAGGAACTGAATCAGCTCTTTAATGGAGTCCATTATGCTTGTACATTAGAACTAGAATTTCATAGCCTAGAAGAAATATCTTCATGAGATAATTTATAGATATTTTGCAGCAGCAAGATTGATCCCATGCATTACACAGTTTTTTTTTTATGTCATAAATTTTCCCTCAGTTTCAAGCCAGAATTTTGGTTTAATATTCTGGTACAGTAACTATCAACTATCTATTTACATGCCTTAATGTTCTCCATTAAGTATTTCAACCCCAGCATGAAATATAGTCCTTATACTGAGGTTTGCAAACAAAAATATTACCCTCACAAAAATACTAAGAATTGCAGGCAATAGGTCTGGAAATTTCTTAGTCCAAAAACCTTTATGTTCTAAAACTGAAATATGACAAGGAAACGATTCTGTACTTGAAATAATCTCGGAAAATATCTCGTAATGCTTCCCTAAGCCAACAGATAGCCAATATGCACAGAATTATCACATAATCTTCTAAAGTAGTAACCATTAATTACTTATTCATTTCCATAAGCTACGTATGTGGTGCCCTTGAGCTAAATATCATCTCTAAACATGTCAATTGCTTAACATCATCATCAAGTCAAACTTCAGTTGGTACATTCTCACATGACGACGTGGCTTGCCTGCAGACTTTCAGATTCCAGAGTCAGGTTATGACACTTGAGAGATGCAGCCCAAGAGCTGTGGTTTCATGCTCAAAAGGGTTTAATCTGGTAATTTAAGCTATACGACCACCACTGTCTTAATGCCGTCCACAACTTAAGACACATGGCGTTCGTAGAATTACACCTAATAAACTAACGCCACTAATGGGTTTCCCCTCACACAAAAGATCAGTTTCCTTCTGGTTTATATCAATCTTAAAGTCTTTAGCTTCACTCTCTCAAAACGACAATGTTCACAAACAGCATTAACCCCACGACCTACCCAGTGTTGACACTCCAGCTATCATGAAGTCCAACGTCTACGCAAACAGTTTGAACGCACGTATTTACCAGAGCACAATGATACCACCCGCTTGGTAAGATGATTAGGAAACTCCTGCATAGCTCAGGGAGTCGGCCAAGTCCACTGGACTGATGCATAGATCATAAAGTATGGTGGTAGTGTGTGTGTATGTGTGTGTGTTTCTGAGTGTGTGTGTGTGTGTGTGTGTTTCTGTGTGTGTGTGTGTGAAGAGAGTTCGGGGCTACGCTGTTCCTTGTATGCACAATAACATTAATATTTTTCTTCATTACATTTGATATTCACAAAACACGCAGGTAGGCATTAGGATTTTTCTTTTACACTTGTTCGCCGTTTTTTGAGTTAGCAAGGCAGCGCCAGAAACATGAAAACAGGCCTCATCCGCCCCACATCCACTCTCTAATTGTCCTATGTAATGCATCAAAACCGCAGCTCCTTATCCACAACCAGGACCCACAGACCTTTCCGTAGTTTAACCCCGGCTGCTGGACATGCCCTAGCTCACTCCATCGACAGCATTCTTTCCGGTGTCTGCTTTACAGAGTGCGAAGTTTATCAGTGAGCTTCTCTCCTGTGTGACTCATGTTCGGTCCCCCTCCTCTCAGGGATTTTGGGTAATCTTTTGTCATACCCCTTGACATCTCCAAAGCATTTGATGTGTGGCATGAGCGTTTGCTTTCCATACTTCCCTCTTCTGGTTTTTCTGCTTCTCTCTATTCCATAACGCATGTCTTCCTCCATAGATGATCCATTGCATTAATGGATGCCTTCCTCCATAGAAGGCCTATTGCAATAGTCTCTGTCAGCAATTTCCAACTCTTATTAAAGTGGTGTACCTCGGGCTCTGTCCTCTCACCTACTTTCTTATTTCTCACCATAAATTATCTCTTCAACATTTAACCCTATTCACTCTTACATTGATGATTCTACTCTATATATTTCAACTCATATGCTTCCCCTTCCTACTTTAATACTTATTTGCTTTCTCATACTGAAGACATCTCTCAATTTGTACTTGTGCAACATTCTGCAGTGGGGAAGCTAAGAACTGGTTAAATTCAGTGGTGCTAAAATGGATTTTCTGAATGTCACTTATTTCCCACTAATCAATTTCAAAACACCTCAATTCATCCTTGCAGTAATATGAACATCATGGGCACAATCATATCCTCCACTTTATCCTGAAAACGTATGTTCCTCCATTACTTAATGAATGTTTGTAAGAATGAGAAAGACTAGTGACTTTTCATATCATTAGTATCTGTGACATGGGGAAATAGAGTGAAGGATCACTTGAGGGAGAAAAATGGTAGAAGAATGAGTGGAATGGGGTATGCAAGGAGGCATGTAAGAACATGGATAAGTGTGACTCTATGGCCAGGGCCACCTCTGTGGTAGGAATTCTTAGAGGGAACAGGTATCAGAAATTTTTTTTTTTTTTTTTTTTTTTTTTTTTTAATACTTTGTCGCTGTCTCCCGCGTTTGCGAGGTAGCGCAAGGAAACAGACGAAAGAAATGGCCCAACCCCCCCCCCCATACACATGTACATACACACGTCCACACACGCAAATATACATACCTACACAGCTTTCCATGGTTTACCCCAGACGCTTCACATGCCTTGATTCAATCCACTGACAGCACGTCAAACCCTGTATACCACATCGCTCCAATTCACTCTATTCCTTGCCCTCCTTTCACCCTCCTGCATGTTCAGGCCCCGATCACACAAAATCTTTTTCACTCCATCTTTCCACCTCCAATTTGGTCTCCCTCTTCTCCTCGTTCCCTCCACCTCCGACACATATATCCTCTTGGTCAATCTTTCCTCACTCATTCTCTCCATGTGCCCAAACCATTTCAAAACACCCTCTTCTGCTCTCTCAACCACGCTCTTTTTATTTCCACACATCTCTCTTACCCTTACGTTACTTACTCGATCAAACCACCTCACACCACACATTGTCCTCAAACATCTCATTTCCAGCACATCCATCCTCCTGCGCACAACTCTATCCATAGCCCACGCCTCGCAACCATACAACATTGTTGGAACCACTATTCCTTCAAACATACCCATTTTTGCTTTCCGAGATAATGTTCTCGACTTCCACACATTCTTCAAGGCTCCCAGGATTTTCGCCCCCTCCCCCACCCTATGATCCACTTCCGCTTCCATGGTTCCATCCGCTGACAGATCCACTCCCAGATATCTAAAACACTTCACTTCCTCCAGTTTTTCTCCATTCAAACTCACCTCCCAATTGACTTGACCCTCAACCCTACTGTACCTAATAACCTTGCTCTTATTCACATTTACTCTTAACTTTCTTCTTCCACACACTTTACCAAACTCAGTCACCAGCTTCTGCAGTTTCTCACATGAATCAGCCACCAGCGCTGTATCATCAGCGAACAACAACTGACTCACTTCCCAAGCTCTCTCATCCCCAACAGACTTCATACTTGCCCCTCTTTCCAGGACTCTTGCATTTACCTCCCTAACAACCCCATCCATAAACAAATTAAACAACCATGGAGACATCACACACCCCTGCCGCAAACCTACATTCACTGAGAACCAATCACTTTCCTCTCTTCCTACACGTACACATGCCTTACATCCTCGATAAAAACTTTTCACTGCTTCTAACAACTTGCCTCCCACACCATATATTCTTAATACCTTCCACAGAGCATCTCTATCAACTCTATCATATGCCTTCTCCAGATCCATAAATGCTACATACAAATCCATTTGCTTTTCTAAGTATTTCTCACATACATTCTTCAAAGCAAACACCTGATCCACACATCCTCTACCACTTCTGAAACCACACTGCTCTTCCCCAATCTGATGCTCTGTACATGCCTTCACCCTCTCAATCAATACCCTCCCATATAATTTACCAGGAATACTCAACAAACTTATACCTCTGTAATTTGAGCACTCACTCTTATCCCCTTTGCCTCTGTACAATGGCACTATGCACGCATTCCGCCAATCCTCAGGCACCTCACCATGAGTCATACATACATTAAATAACCTTACCAACCAGTCAACAATACAGTCACCCCCTTTTTTATCAGAAATCATAGAGAATCATAGGTATCAGAAATATAGAGATATATAGTAACTTTTCAATAATTATAATCTTGCAGCAGGTGATCTTCCTTACACCGAAATCCTTGCCTAACCTTACAAACACCAGTGAAAATGAGTCTTTGGACTCTGTGGAAATCTTTAGGGTAAAGACCTTACCTTTTTGTCTTTTGCAATTTTTTTTTTTTTGCTTTAGATTATCAATCATCAACAAAGTTGAGAGACATTCACTATTTTATTTAATTTGAGGATTTCATATGGTGATGCACTTCCTATAATTCAATTTAGTTGTGGCTTTACTTGTGAATAGTTTATTATTTGATCTTCAACCTAACAGAATAGATGAACAATCAATTAAATGAATACCTAATATCCACAGAAAAGTATCATAGATAACAAGCAGTCTAACCCATTACATGGTAGAGTTAAGTTAACTTAGGCAGTGCAAGCTCTAGGCAGATAAATTGGTAAAAATTAATTAGATAATGGATGACCTTGGCAGAGAAGGGTAGTCTAGTTAAGACAATGCCAGTAACACTCTTTAGACAGCTTCACCATCATCGTGGCTGCTGGATATGTGAAAATCTAATCACTGTCAGGGTTGAGCTTAGTCTGTGCTGTTTGCATTATTTCATTAAAAGAAATATGGTGGGATTTACTGTAGACGACAAATTAAGACTGAAGAAGTGGGAAGTACAAATAATATTTTACTGTATGATGATTAGATCAAACATAAGGAGGGTTCTGAAGGTAAGGGTAATTGTGGGGCTAATTAACATAAAAGCAGGTGAAATACTCGGGATCTATCTATTAATATCTCTGATGCCTGTTCCCTCTTGGAACTCCCATCAAGGGGTGGCTACAGCAAAAAAGTCTTCACTTATCCCTGTCCCTATATCAATATGCCTTCTGGGATACACCATTCCATCCACTATCTCTCTCCCTCCAGTAGTCCTCCATCCTATTTGCCCATGTCACAGGTGGTCTTCTACTCACACCGACCCCATTAATTGTACTCTTACACACTCTCCTCCTAAATTCCCAGTCTTGCATTCTTTCCATATGTTCAAACCACCTCAAAGTATTACGTTTCACTCATTCTACCACTCCACAACTCATTCCCTGCCATACCACATCTCTCATACACCCTTTCATTTCTTTCTTCATTCCATCTAGTTACACTGTATGCTATTCTCAAATAGCTCATTTTCATAGCCTGGATTCTTAACCTCTGTCACTCATTCCATCTGCATGTTTTGGCTGCATTGGTCACGGGTGGGAAGACTATGCTGTCCCTTAATTCTCACTTCACTTCCATATTTACACCTCTACCCTTCATCATTCTAATAAGGGACCAAATAGCTCTTCTACTCTGTACTGCTCTTCCCTGTATTTCTCCTTCCATATCACCACACTTACCAAAGACAACCTAGCAGGTTAAATTTGTCTTGATTTTCAGAGATATAGAGGAAATATACCAGACATGCCCTTGATATCAGCACAGCACGAACTACTTGACAATTTCAATAAATGGACAACACACCAAGTAGTTAGTGGAGTTGCAGTACAGACTCTTCAGTTGCAGCCATTATATATGGTTCCAGCAGCAGATCACATTACTGTTCATACATTTTTACTATAGATCTCTACTGTTGGGGAATTATAGGTAAGGTTTTCATAGGTTCACTTGATTTCTACAAATTATTCACTTTACATTAAAATCACATTTTCCTGGCTCTCTTACCCCCTCAATACTTTCGGCTTATGTTTCATTGTACAATAAAGAAGAATGATCTGAATAACACTCCCCTAGTTTTATTCTATTCTTCACATTAAAACTTACTATTCTATTAGAAATTCAATTAGATTCCACAGTAATAAGGTGATGGAACTAAATCTGATCATTAACGAAATGTGAAGGGTGACTGAAGTCAATTGACTATCGAATTAGAGGACACATCCACTGTCAAATAATAGTGTACAGGTTCAATCAAACTCAAAATTAATTGAAAAAGTTAATTCATACATAATAAAATATGATCTTAATAAAATCAATAACTCTAAATGCTGAATCACAGTTGATAATGTTATATGATGGCTAATGAAATATGGCTATGAAAAACATAGTATATACAAAAGACACAGTTCAGGTGTTTCATTTTTTTGATGTGTAAATCAGATAAAATCACATCGATGGACACTTATTATCTATAATATTACAGAATATATCCTTGCATGTTTTTTCTATTTCACCTTGATGAAATTTAGGATTTTTCTTAAAAAAACTTTGGATCATAGGCTTCCCTGTCAAAATATAAGTGAAAAGCATTCTTGCAGTTGGAAAATTACAATATCACAGTATAGGTCAGAGCTCTTGGTGTATCCTGTTTTTCGATAGATTTAACCCTCATCAATGGTATGTGGAAGAAAAAAATCTGTTAATATTACACAAAAGACCACAATACTACCTCACAACCTGGCTATCACTAAATTTTCATCAATATGGCCATAAGTAATGTCCAAACAAACCAATTTCCTGTCAGCAACATGCTAAAACAAAATCTATCATTACAATAGCTTTATAATTTCATAGGATATATGTAAAAATTTGCATATTCATATTCTTAACCACAGTATTGTTCCATGTTGCTCAGAAAAGATGCAACATGCATTTTGAGGTTGGTATATAAAATTTTGTCATCTTTCTTTTAGCATGTTCCTGAACATCTACTAATGGTATCTACCCATTCACAGGTATATAATAATCTATGTTAACCTTAAGCTTGTGTGTGTGTGAATTGTGAGTCAGTCAACAAAGCATTCCATTAACATTGAATCAGATGCATTTTTTGCTTCCCAGCACTTCAACCATTTCTTTATCAATTAGTCCACATAACAGCTTTATCTTCCCAGATATCATCCTGAGGATTCTTATTCCTGTTAAAGGTTTTAACCTCTATAGTTGAGCCACTACTAATCTGGCTATGTTCTTTCAACAGTTTAAGATGCTTCAAAATGTTTGTTCTTTTTTTTCACTCTTACAGGATAAGGAACCATTTTTCGACTAGGAGACATTTCTTGGATTGAGGATTCTTAATTTTCAGTCTCTGTTACTGGCACAAACTATTACATTTTTTCAAGACAATTTGCATCTTGAGGTTTTTCCATACTGTAAATGTATCAGGACCATTCTTTATCATTTTAGATAATCTTGAATGTTTCTTTTCTTGTGTCATTTAGGCTTATAATCCTAAGAATGTCTATGAATGGTTACTTTGATGATGTGATTCAGATTACATTCCTGGATAAATGATAATTGCCTTAAGCCAGTAATTTGATTTTCTGTAATTTGATTTTAATAACTAAATCTTTCTGTAGCAATATTAATATTTTGTTGTTTGTATGTCTTGTTGAGATTTTCTGACAGTAACTTTCTCTTATAATTTCATCACTGTTTCTTGTTGTAAACTTCAAGCTCAGTTGGTTATAGTGGTTGAAGAATTTCATGTTGGAAACGGATTTAGTGTTGCACTGTTCTTCCCTTAACCAAAAGCATTTACAGTGTCAGAACTGGATCAGGTTTTTCCGAAGCTATTTCTTTGGCAGCCTCAGGTCACTTCAGATTAATGCCCTTGAAAATGATTGATTCCCTAATGGGTAGTAAGAGTTCATCAGATACTTTTATCTAAATCTGATATTTCTATAAACTTCTCTTCCAGTCTGTGGTCGAGATTCTCTATCCTCTCAGTCCAGTACTATAACATTAGTGGTTGATCCCTTTTCTTTACTCCGGGACTAATATGAATATATCCTCCTGTATTAGTCATTTTGCAAGGTGCCTTAAGTATCATCCAGTCCTTTCTCAGTTCCAATGAAAAGTTTTAGGTTCTTAGTTTCCTCTTGTTTCTAGTCATTATCTAGGTTTCTGTTAAGTCTTTTATTATAGTACAACATTTTTTACTCCTCAGTTTTCAGACAGTACCACAGCTAAATATTTGGAAGATTCAGGCAATTTGTAGCTAGCTATTTCAATATTGTTTGGAGCTTGTGTGATCAACTGGCAGATCATTAGAATAAAGGAATCTATATATTTTCTGAGAAAATTTACTCATCCTGAATCTGAAAATGATGCTTCTCTGGTTATAGAAAAATGAAATACAGCATTATTAACAAATATAAAGCATACAGAACTCTAATCTATAGCTGATTCCTTTTATAGGTTTTCACAGGGTGGTTTCAAATCTATCCATGAGGGACCTCTTACACCTTACTTTGTTAATATCAAAATTTTCTTTATGGTCCTCGGATCAATTTTCCAAACCTTGAAACATGCTTTTATGGAAGTGGACTTGGAGAGGACATCTACAGACACTTTTGTTTCCTCTTTACAGTTAACAGAGGTTGCTATGATACTTGTTTGTTAAAAATCCTAGTCATACAATAATCATAACTTATATTGTCTAAGTCAAATATAACAAAGAAATAACTTTTTCACACTGACTCAATTTTCTACAAAAAATATATATTTCATCAAGCATTTCAAGGTGAGATCTTGTTACATATTTGGACTCATTACAATGGTTAAAATAATGAATGTGTGAATCATAATTATTTACCTGTTTAATGCATTACTTAGTAGCCTCTTTCGAGTCATGATGCCCTTGGTTCAACTGTTGCTTGTAAAAAGAGATCTATATATCAAACAATAATACCTGCAAAAAGAGGATTGAATCAATTCAGAAATTTGCCACTTTCCTAATGAGTCTGTTCCTCATAAAATATCCCCACAGTTTTAACAAACATGGGATTTCTTAAGGTCCAATTTCATACAAAATCATGTGGCACTTCTCTTCATACCATAATCTAATGTGTTTTTCTAAGATGAACCTTAGCTGTGAATTGTTTGTGTGCCCTTGCTGTAACACAAGATGAAGAGTAATGAGACTCTCACTCTCCTGAACAAGCTAAGTATTCATTTCTAAAGTCTGTCATTTTCATTCTGTTTTCACTCACAGAGAGTAAATGTTCTTTAAATGGGTTGCCATTTCTCATTCTTTCTTGCTGAGATATTTAAGAACACTTGGACATAACCAATCATTACACATCCATATATTTGTTCTGAAAACTTTTCCATGCTTCTACAGAAAGAATTTCCTCAGTTTGTCATTTAATAGACCAATACTTTCTGTTGAGTCATCTTTTGGCTGATCTTCCTTGTGGTCACTTCCATAAGACTCCATAAGCTCTCCTTTTTCACTGTCCTGGCATCCTTTTGTATTTTAATCTGAATCATTTTCCACGGGAAGGACTTTTTTTTCTCCCTTCTCAGCATCCGCACCATGTTCTACTGATTTCTTGTCCAGCTCATTAGTGTTGCATGTAGTGTCTATCATTTTAAGAAGCTCTGGCTGTATCTTTAAATCCTTTTCTGTAGCTTCTGCCTCTAAGTCTCTTTCTTTAGTATCTGTAAAAAAATATAGTTTATTAGTCCACACCCACCTTCACAGAATATATGATATTAACATTATAAAAAGAGGCATTACTGCTTAGGGTTTAGGTTTTAACCCATTAATGAGTATACCATTGAAAAAATATGATGAAAAACCAAGAACTATTTGACATAGCTCTTTATGATCAATGCATTTTCCTTAAAGATGTAAAAAAATATGAGTATTGGATTTCTTTTCATACTTGATCACTGTTTCCCATGTTAGTGAGGTGGCACCAGGAACAGATGAAGAAAGGCTGCATTCTCTCACATACATTCTCTTGCTATCATGTGTAATGCACTGAAACCACAGCCCTCTACCCACATTGGAAAATAAGATCAAAATCTTTTAACAGTAGTGCATTAGTGAAAATTCAAAAATTTTCAAGATACAGTAAATACATGAGGTTTCATAATGTAGTAGTTAGCATTGTGATCTGGAAGGCAAATGTGCCTTGGTTTGACTCACAACAGGGCAACTAGCTTACAGAAAACCCAAATGTTCATCTCTTTTGGGGCTGGATGATACATAAATTCCTAGGGAGGGTATTGATTGAGAGGGTGAAGGCATGTACAGAGCATCAGATTGGGGAAGAGCAGTGTGGTTTCAGAAGTGGTAGAGGATGTGTGGATCAGGTGTTTGCTTTGAAGAATGTATGCGAGAAATACTTAGAAAAGCAAATGGATTTGTATGTAGCATTTATGGATCTGGAGAAGGCATATGATAGAGTTGATAGAGATGCTCTGTGGAAGGTATTAAGAATATATGGTGTGGGAGGCAAGTTGTTAGAAGCAGTTTTTATCGAGGATGTAAGGCATGTGTACGTGTAGGAAGAGAGGAAAGTGATTGGTTCTCAGTGAATGTAGGTTTGCGGCAGGGGTGTGTGATGTCTCCATGGTTGTTTAATTTGTTTATGGATGGGGTTGTTAGGGAGGTAAATGCAAGAGTCTTGGAAAGAGGGGCAAGTATGAAGTCTGTTGGGGATGAGAGAGCTTGGGAAGTGAGTCAGTTGTTGTTCGCTGATGATACAGCGCTGGTGGCGGATTCATGTGAGAAACTGCAGAAGCTGGTGACGGAGTTTGGTAAAGTGTGTGGAAGAAGAAAGTTAAGAGTAAATGTGAATAAGAGCAAGGTTATTAGGTACAGTAGGGTTGAGGGTCAAGTCAATTGGGAGGTGAGTTTGAATGGAGAAAAACTGGAGGAAGTGAAGTGTTTTAGATATCTGGGAGTGGATCTGTCAGCGGATGGAACCATGGAAGCGGAAGTGGATCATAGGGTGGGGGAGGGGGCGAAAATTTTGGGAGCCTTGAAAAATGTGTGGAAGTCGAGAACATTATCCCGGAAAGCAAAAATGGGTATGTTTGAAGGAATAGTAGTTCCAACAATGTTGTATGGTTGCGAGGCGTGGGCTATGGATAGAGTTGTGCGCAGGAGGATGGATGTGCTGGAAATGAGATGTTTGAGGACAATGTGTGGTGTGAGGTGGTTTGATCGAGTAAGTAACGTAAGGGTAAGAGAGATGTGTGGAAATAAAAAGAGCGTGGTTGAGAGAGCAGAAGAGGGTGTTTTGAAATGGTTTGGGCACATGGAGAGAATGAGTGAGGAAAGATTGACCAAGAGGATATATGTGTCGGAGGTGGAGGGAACGAGGAGAAGAGGGAGACCAAATTGGAGGTGGAAAGATGGAGTGAAAAGGATTTTGTGTGATCGGGGCCTGAACATGCAGGAGGGTGAAAGGAGGGCAAGGAATAGAGTGAATTGGAGCGATGTGGTATACAGGGGTTGACGTGCTGTCAGTGGATTGAATCAAGGCATGTGAAGCGTCCGGGGTAAACCATGGAAAGCTGTGTAGGTATGTATATTTGCGTGTGTGGACGTGTGTATGTACATGTGTATGGGGGGGGTTGGGCCATTTCTTTCGTCTGTTTCCTTGCGCTACCTCGCAAACGCGTGAGACAGCGACAAAGTATAAAAAAAAAAAAAAAAAAAAAAAAAAAAAAAAAAAAAATATATATATATATATATTACTGTACTTCATCTGTTTGAGGTTACACTGCAAGTAAGGAGTCACCTATGATAAGGCTGTATTATCAGTAGCTGATGAAAGAGAGTGCAGTAACGTCTCATCAATGAACTTCTTTCTTCAAACTAAGTTTATCCTGTCCCTGCTACTGACTGCAATGCAGCCTTGGGGCTACACACGTGCATACCATAAAAATATTTTGTTTTCACACAGACACAGAATGACATTATACAGGACTAAACTGTTTCTTATGCTTTAAGATTCTTCCTTATTTGTGAGAGATGGCTTATCTAACCAATCATAATCATGGTACAGAGAATTCTGCTCGTGAAAGTTTGTGTGTATTTATTTTTTGCATTATGGTGAGAGTTTTACAATCATGTTACATGTGTGTGTGTGTGTGTTGTGTGTGTGTGTGTGTGTGTGTGTGTGTGTGTGTGTGTGTGTGTGTGTGTGAAGAGAACTATGTGAACATAGGAGACAGTTTGTCAAACAAATATGGGAGATGAACAGTTCATCAAAGATTTTGTGAAAATGGAAGACACCTCATCTTGAGGGTGTGGGGGCACACCTCCTCTGTAAATGTGGGACAGGTAAGTACTTACCTTGTGGGCTTGGAAAGAACTTTTGGTATGCAAGGTGCAGGAGGCAGGTGATGAAGGCAGCTGCACCTGTTATAGAGTAGAGATTCTGTCCACCCACAGCCTCGTATGATAAACCTCCCATTAAACTTGCACCTGCATATCCTGTATACAGAATTGAACAAAATGTGTGCACAGCCAAATGAATGTCAATATTCTCTGCTACAGGAATGTATATGAAGCAAACTTATGATATAATAATGATCATAATTTTTACTAATGTGATATCTGAGCTGTATGAACCAAATTCTAAAAAATTCAAAAACATCCTGATGAACACAAAGACATGGTCAAGTGCATCAGAATTATGCTAATCTTTGTTACTTAATCAATCACTATAACTTTTTTGGGTTAAAAAGATGCTTTCTGGATATGTATCTTACATCACTCTCATTACAGTGGTGGTATTAAAGGTAGAAGCTATGTAATATCAAACTTAATATAAATATATAAACTTCTATTATAATGAAAAATACACTATGATTGCAGTAAGGTTGGGGTCATAAACTCACTATCATACGTATCAGGTGTAGTCTTTTGTTGTATATCAAGTGTACAGTCTTCTGTTGTTTATCAGGTGTACAGTCTTTTGTAGTGTATTGGGTGAAGTCGTTTGTGATGTATCAAGTGTATAGTCTTTTGTGATGTATATATTGTAAAGTCTTTCTGAAAAGGGAATTATAATGAGTAAGCCCATACAAGTAAAATTCTAAGAGGCCTGACTGTTGATTTTTGTTTTAGTACCAACAAAAGTCAATAGAATCCCAGGCTTTTTTTTTTCATCCATAAAAAATTTAAGCATCCTCTCCAGCTTTACCATAGCATCTATATGTTTTCATTAATTCTGCAGATATATGGTTTTTAAGCCAAATATCACATTTTGAACAATGTCTTTCCTTCAAAAGTTAAAGTGCTGGATTAAGTGAAGCAAAAACTTTAAAGGTAATCATTCTATACACTTACATCTCTTATCTCCTCATGCTAATGAATTCCAGAATTCTAAGCATCTACTACTGCCTCTTCTGACACTTAAACCATTAACAACTTCAAAAAAGAAGAGATTGGCAAATATATGAAGTGGCCCTTTTGAGAACTAGATTAAGGAAAAATTATGGCATCTTAGATGACATCTTTGACACTTTAGATACTCTTGTTGACTTAGATATTACATCCAGCAAGTGTCATACCTAATGTTCCATAGCAGACCCCAACAACACTCTGGATGGTGTTAGAGGTGCCCTTAGGTGTGATGTTGGAAGCATGGACAATGATGGCAGTGAAACCCAAACCAAAACATGGGCCATTGATTAATTCGAAGGCTATGGTGATCCATACTGCTTTCAGGGCACTTGCAAGTGCCAATCCAAGGAGTCTGATGGCATACAGGAACAAGACGATTGTGATGACCTTCTGGGCACCAAGTCTTTTCATGAACCAATCTGAGTGTTCCACAGAAAGTAGTTTCTGGTAAATAATTAACTGTTAAACCTAACATAGGGTTATGAATTTAGGGTAAAGGAAAGTGTTCTGTTCTGAAAGCAACCAGTTTCCAAAATTTTGGCATTATCAACAAAAAGACAATGATCTTGATTTTATTATAATATCAGTAATGATCTGAAATTTATCGAAGTATTACAACTTAAAAAGTAAAAGAGTGAGAGGACTTATTGAAAGAAACTTCACTCATAACATAGATACCTTACTAACCTACTATAACTCACTGACCATATCTTGTAAGAGTGACAACAGTTCTAGTCTCTGTATCATGAAAATGACCAAGATACAGAATAAAGCGTTAAGAAAAGGGCAACAAGATTTATACTAGGACTAAAGAAAATTGAAAGAAATGAAACCATGTCTTCTACAGAAGTGATAAGTTCTTGCTACTTGATAAAAGTTTTTCATATACACATAAGGTATAACATTTTCATTATTGGTACACTGTTCAAGGTACATCAGAATCTGGGAACAAATAAAAGGCTATATCTTTGAGGAAAAATGATTCTCACTTATACTAGAAATCACTTTTAGGGTGATGAGTGAAGATTTGAATAAGCTGTCTGCTAATATTTCCTGGCTTATCATTATCATTATTACTTCTTTCATATTTGATCGCCATTTTCTATGTTTGTGAAGTAGTGCCAGAAACAAACAAAAAAAAAAGCCTGCATTCACTCATATCCATTCACTAGCTGTCATGTGTCATGCACTGTAACCACAGCTCCCAATCCACAACTAATCACCACAGACCTTTCCATGGTTTTCCCAGGCTGCTTCACATGTCCTGGTATGACAGTACATTGAACATAGTATACCACATTGTTCAAATTCACTCTATCCAGAGGACACCTTTCAGCCTGTGGCAAGTTCAGGCCCTGATCACTCAAAATCTTTTTCACTTCATCCTTCTACCTCTAATTTTGTCTACCCTTTCCCTTTGCTCCCTCCATTTCTGACACATACCCTCTTCATCAACTTCTCTTCACTCAATCCCTCCATACGTTCAAACCACTTCAACAAATCCTCTTTAGCTCTCTCAACCCCACTCATTTCATTACCACAACTCTCTCTTATTACTTACTCTTATCACTTACTTGATCAAACCATCACACACACACACATATTGCCCTTAAACATTTCAGTTCCAACACATTCACCCTCCTTAGCATATTCTCATCTATAACACCATGCCATGTATACATATAGCATTGTTGGGACTATCATACCTTTAAATATACCCATTTTTGCTCTCCTCAGATATTATCATCATTATCTCTTATTATCATTATCTTTTATCATTATCATTATCATTATTATTACTATCATTATCATTATTATTATTATTATTATTACTATCATTATCATTATTATTATCATTACTACTATTATTATCATTATCATTATTATCATTATTATTATTATCATTATTATTATTATCATTATTATCATTATTATTATTATTATCATTATTATTCTTAACATTATCATCATTAATATCATTATTACCATACAACTCCAGGACTCCTTCTATGAAGCTATTTGCATCATTGAGGCTGAACTCCATGCAGGAGCTGGGAAATAGACTTCTTTCAAGCAAGAAGTCCCTCAATGAGATTTTACTCCTTTCCACCCACTGATGATGACAGCATCACAGAAGATGACTTTTTGTTAATGATGTAACCACTTGCAGTCAGAGTTCAGTAACACCTGCTAACATAATAATGCTACAACAATAGACTCATTCAGGAAGAGACTACATAACAAATTTGTTACCTGTTTGCTTTCTATGTCCTACTGTACTGTCAACTTTCCTTACCTTACACCTTCCTCAACTCTAACTCTGTAGGCACTAACTTTCTTCTACCCTAACTCTGGTGGCACTTAACTCTCCACAAACCGAACTTTGCTAGCACTACCATTCCTCAACCCTAACTCTACTGGCACCTAACACTACTGGTGCTTAGTTCTCCTTAAACCTAACTCTGCTGGCACCAACTTTCCTCAGCCCTAACTCTGCAGTTACTTGACTCTTCTCACCAGAGATAAACATGAAGGGCACTTCAGAGAAAGCCTGGACAAGCATTGAAGCCCCTTGCAGAAGTTTTTTGTGCTATATCACAGGCACTTACCTCTCCTCAAACCTAAAGCTGCTGGCACTAACTTTCCTCAGCCCTAACTCTACTGGCACTTAACTCTCCTTAATCAAACCTTACTCTGTTGACTCAAATTTTCTTCAACCCTAACTCTACTGGCACTTAACTCTTCTTAATTAAACCTAACTCTGCTGGCTCTTATTTTCCTTAACCATAACTCTCTTGGCACTTAGCTCTCCTCACCAGAGATAAACATGAAGGGTACTGCAGAGAAGGCCTGGACAAGCATTGTAGTTCCCTGCAGTAGCTTCATGTGTCGCATCACCTGGGACCCCACTGCCATGTCCTCCTGCAGACTGTATTACAAGGTTGACATCATGAGAGAGAGAGAGAGAGAGAGAGAGAGAGAGAGAGAGAGAGAGAGAGAGAGAGAGAGAGAGAGAGAGAGATCTGGTAGGCGAGCATATTCACATTAATATTAGATCTATATACTTTTACATGACAGTGCATAGCTTAAATGACCAGATTCATAAAAAAGGCACCAATATAAAACAAATGAGCCATGTTATTGCTGGTCATAGCTGGGGACATCACAATTATTTATATGAAATACTGATAAGGCCTGTTTTCTTTTCCATTTGGATCATGCAGAAATATTCACAGCAACACAAATAATCGAATCCTACTAACTTTGTTGAGTTTCTCATTTCAAATATGTGTACAACTTTCTATGTTAAGGAAAAATCATCACTTAAAGTGGTGAAGCCCCTCACCAGATGCATTTCTCTTTTGCTTCCAAAGATCTTTGCAAGTCTACACCACATGTAATGTAATGCAGTATGAATACTTAAATTTGGTAAAGTGGGAAACCATCCTAGGCCTCATGTTCCATTTCCCAATCCTTATGTAACAAATAATCAAGGTGTCAAACCCCATCTCCCTGTCTCTGCTGTCAAATCCTCTCATCATTGAGGGTAGAGTCATAGCTCAGAGAACACTGCTAGTCTTTGTGAACAATACCACTCTTGGAGTTACTTTAGCCACTAACAGTGATGACTCATATGAACTAATTACATAAGAAGCATAACTCCAAGGAGTTTCCTGTTACTAACTTCAACAAGAAGAGTTTGTGCTGTTGCAGTTTCTCAACTGTAGTCCTCATTATTTCATAACGACTATTAACGTACTTTTGATACATATGGGATTTGTCAATATCCTTTTCATTTGATGATTAATCATCTGAAAGTGGCCATGACTTATGGACACTTAATCAGTTTTTTCTTTATATGCACATGTAAAATAGCCATATAGCATACAATACCATTTTGTCTGAGGTTAATGCTGTAACTGCTAAACTGCTACCTTTAAAAAGCTGGTCATCTCTAACTTTCTTTACATTCTGGCATAATTCATGATATAAAAAAAAATGATACAACCACAGAACCTTTTCTATACGGCTTCTGCATCTTTGGAGCTGCACTTCCAGCGGAAGCAGGAAAATGATGGGATTTCTTTGGAGCAAGAAAGGCCTTACCAAGAATGTATTTTTTTCATCCAATGATAATGAAGCAGCCTTGTAGAAGGTGACTTTACACTTGCAAGATAACTACTTGCAGTAGAGTCAAAAAACACCTATATAAGAATATTCATACGGTTATATTATTCCTAGTCAGGTAAACTTGGAATACAGTTATTGATTATCTGACTATAAAGAAACTGGCAGAAAGTGATAGGATAGAGAAGCTGATTTAAAGACTAACAGAGAGACTGAAAAAGCTATAGCTCATTATATGAAGCAGATATTAAATATTTGTAAGTATGACAGTTAATATATCATCATTTAGAAAGATATGTAATATACACAGTCCTCCATAATGTGCATAATACTTTCACAAATACATATCCTGTGTCAAGACCATCATAAAAACCGATGAGGAAGGCAAATCCAAGGAAGATAAGAAAGTGAGGCTGACAGAGTAGTGGTCGAATGTTTGCCCACACCTTCGAACCATTCTCAAGCTTCGGGACCTGTAAGGGGAAGTGTAGAGTTCACCAACTAGGAGTTGAAAAGTTGACATGGAAATATTTTGCACTGACCTGATGGGGAACTGTAGACAGATGAATATACTTTAGTGATAAAAGAAGTTTAGGTAAAATAAAATCAGTCAACTGAGGAGGATAGCAGACACATCAGCACACTTTAGTTGTCTAAAAAGGAGGAAGACATAAAAAGTTTTATAATTTAATTACTGAACTTAAAGGAAAGTACAGACAACATAGTAACCGAGAAGGAAGTATGGAGGGAGTACATATTTAAGTATGTTGGATAAGACGATACAATGATCTCTGCACTTACAACTGATACAGAGCATACTCATGACAAAAGAAATCAGGAATGGAACATCTTACTGTAATCTGTGGAGTGTTTGTCTGTGAAATTATGGCTTATTATAGCCCATGATAAAATACATTTTTCCAGTGAAAACCCTACAATCTTCAAAACTGGGATGACTGCATCAAAGATTTCAGTCTTGACTGGTTATTTTTCTTATCTTCATACAGTAATAAAAAAATGTGTCTTTAGATTCTAATATTCAAAGAGGTTATCTATAAGCACAATATTTAATGAAATGAACTGAAGAATCTTTACATTAATGGAGTTACTCTGTAGCTTTTAGTCACTCAAAGAGTAACCACATACATATTATTACCACATCATTGTAAGTGCCTGACAAAGGTGATGTATGATTCTAATCATGACCTTGATGTAAGAAACTGAGAATGGGAACCTATTAATATCTCCTGACATCAGCCCAAATTAGTAGAGAGATGACTAATGCAATCATGAAATACTAACCTCGGGTTAGGCATCTAGCAAAAGGGAAGTTGAAGGAGTTTACTAAACTTGAGTATCATGTCTGATAAATACCTGAAACAAGCTTGAAACATCAATCTTAACAGACCAGTAAAAATGGTGTTTGATGTTTCTAAATACTTAAGTGACTTGTTGACAGAAAAGTGATTACTCCTGATACAAACTCTGTGAATGATAATTAGTTAGGGAAAATTATTGTTAGAGTGTTGCAATATCCTTCTTGACTGATAAAAAAGTAGGTGATGCTCTCCGACTCTATCTTTGAGGCTAAGAGTTTGCAAAGAAATAACTCGCAGCTTCCTACAAACAAAACTCAAGTTAAGAGACTGGTATATTGACAGATAATGTTACTTAATGCTAATCTTGAAAAAAAGGTGCTGATATGGAGATGGATGATGCAATCTACAGATGTAGATGATGCAGCCTCTACTGGGTATGGTAATTGCAAAGAAGTGACTGCCAGAATTGCCTAAAACTAACAGTGAGTAATGGGTTAGACATTATGGCTTATCATGCCACCTTGAACTAACCCTGAGGTACACAGCTGAGAGAAGGATGTCCAAGAAGCCACACACCACCATCAGTAGGAAGGCGGGTGTGTAGTCCTTGACGGTATTAGTCTCAGAGCACCAGTCCACCAGCAGACCACTCAAGATCCCCATCAGACCATAACTAAGGGCACCCCAGGCTCTTTGACTTCCATAATCCCCATCCTTACCTGCAGGACTGTATCATTTAAGCAGTAGGCATGGAGGCATAGACATATACAAACATGATACAGCATATGACATAAGCTAAGGATCCACTAGTAATGGACCACCATGCTTAATAAAAATTCATGGCATAGCAAAGCAAGTGAAAAACTAACTTTATGATGATATGCCTAAACAGACAGCGTGATTTGGCTCCATATTCAGTTTTAATCAAATGAAATATTTATTCTCAATGAGTCTAAATAAAAACAAGCACAGCTATATGATTTGGCTCCATCTGTAAGGTAGAAGCTGGAGGAAATCTACTGATTTTAGACTAGAATTCTGCTATGCAATGATGAATGTATGACTCATGATGATCAATCATGCAATATTTCATAGGTGTACTTCTATAGTATATAAAAAGAAATACATACATATATATTGTTCATCTATTTTTTAGTACTTAATCAATGTTTCCCACATCAAGAAATACATACATATATATTATTCTTTTATTTTTTATACTTAATCGCTGTTTCCCGCATCAGCGAGGTAGTGCCAGGAAACAGATGAAGCATGGCCCATCCACTCACATACACATATCTATATATAATAATAATAATAGCACAAGGAAACAGACGAAAGAAATGGCCCAACCCACCCCCATACACATGTATATACATACACGTCCACACACGCAAATATACATACCTATACATCTCAATGTACACATATATATACACACACAGACACATACATATATACACATGCACACAATTCACACTGTCTGCCTTTATTCATTCCCATCGCCACCTCGCTACACATGGAATAACATCCCCCTCCCCCTCATGTGTGCGAGGCAGCGCTATATATATATATATATATATATTCTTTTCTTTCTTTCATACTATTTGCCATTTCCCGCATTAGCAAGCTAGCGTTAAGAACAGAGGATTGGGCCTTTGAGGGAATACCCTCACCTGGCCCCCTTCTCTGTTCCTTCTCTTGGAAAATTAAAAAAAAAAATGAGAGGGGAGGATTTCCAGCCCCCCGCTCCCATATATATATATGGGAGCGGGGGGCTGGAAATCCTCCCCTCTCGTTCTTTTTTTTTTTCTTAAAAGAAGGAACAGAGAAGAGGGCCAGGTGAGGATATTCCCTCAAAGGCCCAGTCCTCTGTTCTTAACGCTACCTCGCTATCGCAGGAAATAGCGAATAGTATGAAAAAAAAATTATATATATATATATATATATATATATATATATATATATATACATACTTTTTTCTTTTTTCTTTACCATTTCTCGCATTAGCAAGGTAGCGTTAAGAACAGAGGATTGGGCCTTTGAGGGAATATCCTCACTTGGCCCCTCTCTCTGTTCCTCTTTTGGAAAATCAAAAAGCGAGAGGGAAGATTTCCAGCCCCCTGCTCCCTCCCATTTTAGTCGCCTTCTACGACACACAGGAAATAAGTGGGAAGTATTCTTCCTCCCCCATCCCCAGGGATAAAGAAACAGCAATTAAGTTTAATAATAATAATGATGATAATAATGATATATATACATATATATTATTATAATTTATCTATATCTATCATACTTTGTCGCTGTCTCCCGCGTTAGTGAGGCAGCGCAAGGAAACAGACAAAAGAATGGCCCAACCCACCCACATACACATATATATACATAAATGTCGACACATGCACATATACATACATAGGGGAGAAAGAATACTTTCCATGCATTCCCCCGCGTGTCGTAGAAGGCGACTAAAGGAGACAGGAGCGGGGGGCTAGAAACCCTCCCCTCCTTGCATTTTAACGTTCTAAAAGGGGAAACAGATTATTATCATTATTATTATACTTAATTGCTGTTTCCCATGTCAGCTTGACAAGGAGTTCAGTGACTATATAATTACCAACCTCCAAGGCTGGATGGGCAAAATGCTGATACTGTATGGTATTCAAAAAAAATTGAGTACTACTCAGTATCAGTATTTATTTGCTGTTTCTAAGAAGCTAAGTGATTTTAAACAAAATTCATTATTCACTTAGATAGGATGCTGATGATTTAGGGTAAAAGATAATTGTTTATGGGAATGATCATTGCTTAGAAGCCTTTAGTAAGAGAGACACTTTTGATCACCCACCAATTGTGTCACAGCAGATGGCATTAGAGATGGAGTAACATGTGCTGGAAGCAATTTTGCCCACCAAGAGCAGGGTCACATACAACCAGAACTCTGGCATCACCCAGGGAGGAGTGCATCCTTTCCCAGACCTTTCACCTCCAGCACACTTAATACTGTATAAATGAAGAAAGATTCAGTGACAGAAATCCATAAAAAGGCCTCTGTACATTATTGTGAGTTTAGTGTAGCACATAAGGATTGGATGAATGTTAGAATCTATTCTATGGAGAGGATTCAAATCTTTAACAAAATGATGCATATCTGTCACTAATTGTGAATGAAACTGCTCATGGTACACTGAAAAAGAAATGAAATACTTAAGCTTTTGTAAAACAAACTACATTACTGTAATCAAAGCCTAATAACTCACTTTATAATGAAGTGTATACCCTGTACAAGATATTGAATCCTAGGACAGTGGTACTCTTTCAGTCATGAGAAAATACATTAAAGGTAAAGGCCAATCAAATATATTTATGGTATCAGAAGAAGCAATGATACATACATAAAATGGATTACTTAATGTCAAGTACTATGCTATAGTATATGTAATCTCTGGATTTGTAATACAAGGTAAACCTAAAAAAGAAATTTGGAAAGGCATTGTGGCAGTCATTAGTTTGATATTTTAGTGGTCTATTGATTACAATCAATTGTTTTAAAATTCTTACTCCTATTTTTGAAAACAAAACTGCATCTTAAGACTATTACTGTATCATACTTCAACTGGGCTTAGTAAAACTGTCTGGGAGTTTGTAAAAAGTTCAGTATAATACATCCGATATCCAGTATCATAAAAGTCTTTTTCTTCTAGAGGTATCTAGAATTGGTATTTAAATTAAAGCTTCCCAAAGAGTTTAGGAAGGCTTTTAAGAGAATGTCTCTGCCCTGGAGGTGACTTTTTTCTTCTATGTATAGTGGATGAACTAGATTCTGTATGTTTAAAAGAGAAATTATGTGTTAGGCTTTGTTTCTGTTTCATAAAAACAACATTCTAACTTATTCTTATAGTGCCAAAGCTGGCAATGGAAACACCCAGGTGAAGAATACTTACCTGACATTGAACCCATCATCACCCAATAGCAGAGGAAAGCCTTTAATGAGGTAGAGGGGGCTTTCATACCATCCATCTTCAAAAAGGATCCAGCTGGTGTTCCTTGGACCATCTATTTCTGGAGCAACTGTCATTCCATGATGATCTGGGGTCCTCATGAGCTGACTAACATCAAGATCATTTACCTCTCTGTCAACATCAAGGGTAACAAATTCCCCCTCATGGAAATTCGAAAAAGGAACATCCCCACTGCGGACCACAGAGAGTCCAATGTCTGTCACTGTAAGATTCCCAAGGGGACATGTCTCTGGGATGTTGCAGGAAACTAAACAGTCCCATGCGACTTTCACAGAGCACCTACCTGAAGGACATAGTCAGAGAAGAACATGATTAAGAAAGGTCATAATTAGGAGGGGATATTATTAAGGGATATGGTTAGAAAGGGACATGGTCAGGATGGGATATGGTAAGGAAGGGACATGTTCAAGAAAGGACATGATTAGAAAGGGATATAATCAGGAAGAGACATGGTCAGGAGAGGATGAAGTCACGATGGCAAATGATCAGAATAGGACAAGGTCTGAAAAGGCCAAAGTTAGGAAAGAAAATGGGTCAAAGATGACAAAAATACAGTACGGCAGAAATTATAAACAGTAATTGCACCAGTTTTTGTCTCCTTGTTGAAGAGAAAGAAAAGAAAATAACTTACTAAAAAGTTAATTTCATTTAGAACACTAAACCTAGATTTTCATCAGTAGTCTCACCTGAACCATGTGCTTGAAGGTAGAGGTCACCAGTAAGAGACTGCAGCAGCTTGCCTTGCACTGTTGGAGGATCATACAGTGGAGGAAGGAAGCCAATGGGTCCAATGGCCACCACTAAAACAGTGAGAAGACTTAAGAAGATGGTCTTCCTGTAAGATGGGAAGTAATCTGCAATGCCGGAGATGAAGGGTTTGGCAAAGACTGAAGTACCAATGATGGTGGCTGAGATGGTTCCCTGAACACCAACTGGCACACCAAGCTGCCTGGCCACAACCATCATGAAGGGCAACACTGATGAGATAGCTGTAGGAGACATAAGTCTTAGGAAGTACTTGGAAAAAACTGACAAGAGTAGACCTGACAGTCTATAATGAAGTGATCCATCAGAGGACAGTAACAGTAACCTAAACTCCTTATATGTGCAGACAGAGACAAGCTAGTACAGTCTGACATGCTACTGTTTTCATTTGCATCAATCTATATTCCCGTACTCATATACAGAGTTTGTTGATTTTCTTCATCCTAATGTTAGTTTGCTAGAGGGTAAGATATTGATTCTGGTCTAAAAAGGAAATAGTTCTAAAACACTGCAGGTAGATAGGAACTGATTTTTGCATAAACTTCGGAAAACTGAAGATCCAGTTTGGTTGAAACTTACTTCCCCAGAAGACAAAGAAATGGGCCTTAATAGGCAGTAGCTTCCTGTTGAACTGCATGATAATTGGTGACACTCGATTCTGCAAGACAAGCAACAAATATATGACTTAAGCAACAACTTAATACATAATAACAATGTAAGCAGAGTGAGTCTGAAGAGAGGAAAAGTAAACAGGAAATAAATAAATACAAAAATCTCTATCAAAAGGTTAACTGCTGTAAAAGTATTTGAGACAACGAACAATATTCACCCAAGTTCCTAATATCTGGAAATGATTCTTTCTTAATTGTAAAGTTTGCCTCTCCTTGATAAAGCAATAGTGCATAAAAAGGAATACTGTTAGACACAAACCCAAAACAATCTTAGAGCTATACTGTAAATATAATACAAAATGCTATAAATATTTTACATTTTTTCTACGCGTGCAGGTCATCTGTATATCCCTTTCAATTATCATTTCTTTTTCATATATATTAGGTATATACAGCTTCACCCATCATAATAATTAATGAAATATGGGTAAGGCCATGGGTTTATCTCCTCCCAGAGCCTGAAGATTAGTAAGGCCATGGGTTTATCTCTTAGAGCCTGGAAGATGGGTAAGGCCATGGGTCTGTCTTCCTCCAGAGCCTGGGATATGAGTAAGGCCATGGGTTCATCTCTCAGAGCCTGGGAGATGAGTAAGGCCATGGGTTCATCTCTCAGAGCTTGAGAGATGAGTAAGGCCATGTGTTCATCTCCTCTCAGAGCTTGAGAGATGAGTAAGGCCATGGGTCCATCTCCTCTCAGAGCCTGAGAAATGGAAATAAGATCATGATGAACGTCTTTGATACGGTGGAGGACACAAGCACATGGCTACCTTTGGGAAATTTGGTGCACTTGTGGCACAACTCCTCAGTCAAGATGATCATCAGTCTCCACAGTGCGGACCGTACATACATATGGTATATATAACCCAATCTAATTGATGATGAATAAATAAAATGGAAAACATTCTTTTACACAACGCCATGGGCCTTTGAGCTAACATAACTAGGCACCATGTTATTTTTACGCCTAATTCTCTTCACATTATTGACGTTCAACACCTTTATATATTTCATCATATATTTATATATTTCATCATATCCCTATAAGGTGTTACCGGACTCCGCCCGCTCGGTTAAACCGCGAGTGAAAAGCCACCTTGAGTGAGATCACTGGGGGAACAATCTCGTGATAGAACATTTGACTCTAGTCCTTCACTTCCTTGCTGCTGGAACTTGTGCAGCCTTGAAGCTGCATCGCCTCCCGGAAGAGGAGTCTTAAAGACAATTATAGTTAAGTGAATATCAACTTAACACTCCTCGTTTTGTTCATGAACTTTTCATTTCAACAGCCCTTTCCCCCACCACTGGTACCCCCTTCTTAAATTTCCTTCTGATAATATTTTTCAATCATCTTATATGTTTAGGTATATGGAAATATAAGTCCTCCTACATACATCTTTTTTTTTTTTTTCCATGGTATTCGCTTATTTGTTCCCAACTGATACGTATTTACAGCTTCCTAAAAAAATATAACATTTCTTCCTTTATTCTTAGTGGTAAATGGAATTCTGTCGTGAACACCTTCTTCATCATAATATTCTCTCTCTCTCTCTTCAGTTTGTGAAGAGGAAAATATAGTCAGTTATCACATGTTGGGCACTGGAAGTAAGGTCAGGTGTTTCACTTTCGCTGGGCAAGAATCTATACATCACTCACTGCTGTGCTGGGCAGCTATGTTCATCACCCACTGCTGTGCTGGGCAGCTATGTTCATCACCCACTGCTGTGCAGGCCAGCTTTGTTCATCACCCACTGCTGTGCTGGGCAGCTATGTTCACCCACTGCTGTGCTGGGCAGCTATGTTCATCACCCACTGCTGTGCTGGGCAGCTATGTTCACCCACTGCTGTGTTGTGATGAGACATATGGTAAAGTTTTCTGTTTTCTCAATATTTCGTTTTCTCTTAAATTCTTCTGCTGAACTTTGTCCTCCTCTTCCAATTTTCCTTGGGAGAAATATTCTTTCCCTGAACGAACAACAACTGAGAATGTACGTGGTTTTAGGCGTTTAGGATCGTTCAACGGGTGGTTGGGACTTGACCATGACAGCCTTAACGACCCTGGCAAGTAATAGACCTAAAGCTCCCCCCACCACACCGGCTGGAACCCTCCAACAACCACCCCAAACCCCCAGAGTCACACCAACTCGTCCCCCCCAGACAACAGAGGCGGCCAGTGAACACGTCAGGCACCTACGCATGGACCGTGGGTGTGTTAGTCAGCTTGTGGCCCCTTAACGGGAAGAGCTCAAGGAAAACCTAATAATCTTGTAATTGTCTTAATCAGCGTCCCCCAGCTGAAGCACCTCCCTCACTGTGTCCTTCACAGGAGAGGGAATTAAGCAGTACGGTACGACCCCTGCGAATTATGACGTGGTCTTAGTCATATGACCAGGTCATTACACTGAAGGACCGTAATGTCGTGTTCAAGGTTCATAACGTCGAATTAAAGGGTAACTGTGTCGTTCTCAAGGGCCGTAACGCCGTACTCAAGGGTCGTTAAGTCGTACTCAGGCAGGGGTCATTACGTCATGTTCAAGCGTAGCGAACACATTAGGCAGTCAAGGGTCAACAACCCTATCACATAATAATAGCGACAAAGGCAAGTGAAGGAGTGATCATCCCACATTGCCAGACTAAACGTTCTGTTTCCCCTCACGAACCACTCAATTCCGAACCCAACTTCGAACGTTCCTCCTCAAGCAGCGAACAAAGGGGTACGTGATAGGCCATGGGAGTACATGAGACAGCCACAAAACAAAGGACCTGACGATAATATTTGCTGAAACACAGAAAAAAAATGATCCTAGATCCCTAATCTATACAGATCTGGAGTCAGGGAAGTCAAGTAGCAAACTTTGCGACAGGTATCAACACCACCTCAAGGCTAATTCCACCTCAATTCAACAGGTTCTGTAGCCAACAGTGGTAACTAATCAATACACTGATGTTTTATTACCCTGACAGTGTTGTCGTTGCTAGCGGTGCGTGTGCCTGAGCTGCAAAACAATCATGGAATACTGTCTTGAAGTCTGAGATGATTTCCAATCCGAGAATACTTAAGTCTGAGGGTAACTACGTTGAGACTCAGCCTTCACCGTAAAATTATGGTGGCTTCCATACGCTGCCCTTACCTAACTCATCACGCATTGCTACGCTGAAATGTACTACATACCACAGCGTACCAAGTGCTTAGATACAAACCGCCATGAACTCTCCTTATTTAGGAAAATGTTATGGTTACATTTACAAGAGTTACAGGAGCTTTTTTATTTTGTAATGCACTTGCTGGTTACGTTACTAGCGACCCATCATAGGCAGACTCAAGTTTCTGAAGTGCGTTTGTACCCAAAGGATGACCTTATCTGCTCTTATCGATAAAACTCATTATACGATGGAGTGGAACTGTCAGTCTTCGCACAGTTTAACTAACAGTTGGTTGTGTCTGCTGTATTACCCAGCCAACTTCGCCAGAAATCACAAAGAGAGAGAGAGAGAGAGAGAGAGAGAGAGAGAGAGAGAGAGAGAGAGAGAGGAAATCTTAATATAAATGATAACGAAAAGATTGACATCCCTCTGGAGGAGTCGAAAAAAATGTAAAAACAAACTTTCTTTGTTTATTTTTAAGTCTTTCGAGATAATTTTGGCTCGCGTTGACTTACTAACTGAACCACAAAGTTCTTGAAACAGACCAATTTGTTCAGAATTCCGGATATTACAGATGATCAGTTTTCAAGATAAATTATGATAATTTCTAAGAATGTGCCGTGGTGGTGTTTCATTTGAATCCATCCATCGTGTATATGCGTAAAGTACAGTCAAGATGTACACGGGTAATCCGCTGGACTGGTAGTTTACTTTTGAGCACGACAATACGACCCTTGACCTGATCAATAATGATCATATCATCGTACCATCGTACTCAACGATCGTACCGTTGTGCACAAGGGTTCTTTCGAGCTACTGACGTATTATGAGAAGGTTCCAAACTTTGACTCAAAAAATTCGCTTACATGAAGAAATGCAGATACTCATTCAAACCTCCATGATTTCGCTAGAGAAAGGTACAAATTAGTACCACTATTCAAGGAAAAGGCTACCTATGTGACCCTACGTACACTAGTTTAAAAAAGATGTTACAAGGGATGGAATTTTTTTTTGGCGAAGACAGTCCTGTATGTTCCAACTACTTAATTAGTACAACAAAATTATGGATTATAAAAGTTAAACTGCATGCAAAAGCGTCGTCTAAGAGCCATCGAAGGTATAATTGAGGGAAAATTGCATCATCGATCATTAGCACCTTATCTGCACCCTCGTGGTGTAGTGGCTAGCGTTGGGCCGCTTGGGGGTCGAACTCGCAAAAAAGGTCGACTCTATCATCGCGGTAATCGGTCTGCAGTCAACCCAGCTGTTCATCTCCCCTTATGGGGCTGGACGATGAACCGGGTACCTAGATGAGGCAAGGATATATATATATATATATATATATATATATATATATATATATATATATATATATATGAATCGTGGAGCGTTAATGAAATGGCCTTGATTAAGTCCTTAAGTTAATATAGGAAGATGGAATTCTCTTTATCAACTGTACAGCCTTCATACCTTTCTGCTATTCTCAGTACTCAAGTCTGAGGTCGATAAAAACCCGGCTCTTCGTATCACCACCACTCATGGCTGATACCACACACTGGTTGTGCAACTCTAATCTATCCAAGGGGACTTAAGAAATCTGCAATCAGACAATAATCCTTTTCTTAGAGAATCACAGAAAAACTCGATAGTGTAAGATCTTTAATCAAGTTTCAGTTAAACCATGAAAAAATATATAAATTTCTCTCATTACAATTGATTTTTCAATGTAAGTCCCGTTTGGATGATAGAAAATCGTCACTTATCTTACATGTCAAATTTGAAGTCATTTCAAGAAAATTCATATGATTTAGTACAGACAGACGTAAGAATATATAAATAAAATTTTGCGATTTTATCGCTAAATTTGCCTTGTAAAATTTTCTTCTTGACCTAAAAGTGAAGAAATATTTAATAATCATAATATAATATGATACTTAACGAATTAACGACCTAACTGGTTACAAAGAATATATATATATATATATATATATATATATATATATATATATATATATATATATATATATATATATATATATATTCGCTTCTGTTTAATCCATTGTCAAAAACAATGAACTTCATTAAAATCAATAACCTGACATAGAATTATGATTCCAATTTTTCTCACCTTGTAATACAACGTTGTATAATTCATCTTACATCCTCGGCATTAATCACAGAAAACAGGTCACCGAAGACTTACTGAATGATTTGGCCACTGCATACAAGACTGAACTACTACGAGTTGATTTCTCAGATGAACAATATCCTACATGTATCATTCTACGTTGTACATATCACTACCAGAAGCCTCTCGCTAATATCTTAAAAGCGTGCACGAAGGCAGTCATGAGAAATGACTAAAGAAATACATAAGTACATTACTTTGGAACCACAGCTGCCACATGAATCAATATTAGAGTCAAAATGGAAGAAATATATATCTTATGTAGATAGTTACAATTTGTATATATATATAAAAAATAACATTTCGCGTTTGTCTGTCAGTCTCATGGCGAGCTGAGAATGGCTGAGTTATATAATTCGATGAATTCCATGATTGTGTGTTTGGTCACCCTAGTTTCTGAGTACAGACAGAAGTACAGGTGGTATTCTTCGCGAAGGTGGTTGGCTGAGTCCATCTGATGAGAGATAAAAGCCAGGTTTAATCTACAACCATATTGGTCCATAGCTCTTGGGGTGGGCAGTACATGCGGGTACAAGGGTTCATGTTTCATATGGCCTTCCATCTTTCATCTGTGGACTCAAAATTGCTCACAAAAGTACAGAGGGCTTTGTGGCAGTAAAGTTGTTGTTAAAGGTGAAATAAGGACTAAGGGTCGCGTATTTAGTGTGAGAAATGAATATCTTTGAACTATGAATAAGGTGCTGAAGATTTCCAAATTGATCATTACAATTTGACGGACCTATTGGCCCTAGAAGTTAATAGCCAAACAAACCGACCAACCAAACATCATGGACATCATAGTCATAGATAACACAGTGAATGTATCATTACGTTTTCTGTAGCACTTTTGTTCAATTTCATCTTATCTCTAAGGCTCAAATGACTTTTGAGAGAGTCTCCAAATTCAATAAGCTTCTCGGTTATTTTTATTATCTATAATATTCGAGACATAATGATTTTAGAAGAAACTCAGAGCTTAAGTAACCCAAGATAATAAAAGCGCTACGTACATTTTGTCAGATGGTAGAGCAGAAACCGTGTCGTCAGCCACCCTCCCAAACAGGAAATGGCTTGATAACCTAAGCCTGTCAGCCTAGCCATCTCTGCACACTGCTCACGAACAATACACGTCTGTTCCTACCTACTTACCCTGTGCATAAGCAAGTAATTGCCAACATCTTTGTAGTATGGAAGTCAAAGCGTCTATATAAAGCTCATTCAGACAAGAATGTAGGCTGTGGTAGAGGGAAACAGTGTGAGACAAGATGAGAAGCTTTGAAGGTACGAAGACATACGGGTTAAAAGGAAGGTATGGTGGACGTATGAATGAGATTTGAAATATATATCTTTTAACGATTAAGTAAAGGAGTTTAAACAAACAGATCTGCGGGCATAGAAGACCTTAGAAACCATCATAAGATATAAGTAAGGTTGACATGGTCGCAGAAATCATCGAAAGAAACAACAGACCTGTATCAAGTTAGGAAAAGAAAGGAATGTATAAATATCGTGGGCGTTCACTTGGCCAGGAGGCTGCAGAACGTTTCACGACAGAGAGGATGTGTGTGTAAAGCGTTGGGTTATATTCATCCTAGCTCAAAGAGGATGTGGTCAATCGCCACTAACGTAACCTAAATGTAGGAGGAATAGTCCATGTGTGGGGGGAAGATCAAGGCTTCCTTGTCCAAAAGGAAAGACGTAGCTACAGTCGCACACAGGGGACAATTTCATCCAAAGCACATTTGAAATTTGAAAGAAGACATGACGGTACATAATGCTGTGGGGGGAGTCAGAGCTAAGAATACCATTCTCTGGAGGACGGGTTGGAGGAGTTAAAGGTTTTAGGAAGGGGTGTGTTGGAAGGTTCTTGGAGTGTGGGAAGGAAGAGACAGGAAAATGAAATAGAAAAGGGACTGAAATAGATCCCAGGACTCATCCTAAGTCTTATACTGTCAGTCAAGCAAACCATGTCAAATGACATCCATCTGGAGGTATTTAAATGCCCTAAAGGTGGAGTTGAAACCACAGTTTCGACTTCAGGCACGTAAGTTGTTGGGTTCTACCGCTGTCAACAGGTGAATGTAAACAAGTTAAATTCTGTAACAAACAGTTATTTGGGCTTTTGGCCAATCGCCTGTTTGGGTTATTAGGGCCGAACTGTTAGTCATAATCACCACACGAACACATAAATGTCCTTAAAACATTCAATGTAATTCAAAGCCCATATAGTTACTAGGTATGTGGCCCTGTTTAAACTCGTGTGTGTGTGTGTAAAGACTGGATAACACCTAAACTTGGCACAGACTCTTGTCACTGACAGCCTGTTCTCAGGTGGACCATTAATATCACAGGCCTGGTATGTGTGTGTTGTGCTATGTGCGTGCTTTCTTGGGTGTGCCATTATTGGCACATGTTGGGTCTGTGATAAATTATCTTATTCCAAACAATTGTGGCCAATTGCAATCTTGCATCATTTTTCCCGTTAATAATATAAGAAACACCGAAGCTATATATTTCATCATACAAACACTGATATTCAAACACACACACACACAAAAAAGTATATTGTCTTCTCATTTTGATTAATGTCAACCTAACATTTATATATTCATTATTTTTCCTATAAAGTCTTCCAAAAGTTAAACTCGTTGGGGCGGGAAGAGAGGATATAACTAACTTCAGTCTATTCAAGGAAAAAAACTCCCATTTCTTGAAAATAAAGACGGCCGACTTTCTCCTAAAAAAAAAAAAAAACGCGGTGTTATCAAAGGTTAATGACCTAATAAGTAGATGTTTATCCAATGGTTAGATAAAGCTACACCTTACTTTCTCTCTGTGATAATGACTGTTGTACACCTTACCGAACAGTAAGGTTCATAACTGACCCACTTGGCTCACTACACAACACACAATCTCTCTCTCTCTCTCTCTCTCTCTCTCTCTCTCTCTCTCTCTCTCTCTCTCTCTCTCTCTCTCTCTCCATGTATCCAACTGAGTAGGATTTCTTTAATATTAGGACAAATTAATTAAACAATTTGTTACCCCACAAACTTCCTTGAAGAGGCACTAATAGGTAATAATCACAGTTCTCGTACGTTCTAAATATTATGGATTTATAAGAGTAATTCATCATGTTATGAACTATACCTTCCTTACACTTGGTCATTAGACGAAACAGGTCACGAGGGGAAAACGTTTTCGCACCTGAGCAATACTGGGCAACGGGCCAAACCATCGGAGGACAATTTCAATGCCAGCTTTTGCTAGATAAAAGCTGAATAAGTTCACTGTACCCTCGAGCAATCTAAGTTAATCGAAGGAAAAACAACTTCACAACAAGCCACAGTGTATTTATTTCCTTGACTATGTATCATAATTACTTTCTTAATATTTCGGTTCTTCTATAACAGACATAGTGTATTACAACGTTTTTTGCTTCGGATATCACTACGAAATTACCTCATATTGGAAACACACACGAAATCCTGAGTAATGATAATGCATTTTACAACCGAAAGTAACTTCATATAATATGTGTAAATTGGGTCTGATGGGAAGCAGCAGTTAAAGATGATTAAGCCTAATTGTCAAAATCAAAATTACCATTGGCTTCATGAAAGCTACAGTATGGGGTAAAGAACTCCAGGAATGACACCATGTGTAGTTGTGTTCATAACACTACAAATGTAATGATGTCTTTGTTTCAATTTTGTTATTAAGGTCCTCGTGAAACTTTGACCGAAAGAGAAAATACAGGAATGACACCATGTGTGGTTGTGTTCATAACACTACAGATAATAATGATGTCTTTGTTTCACATTTGGTTTAGCCTAACACTTGCGCACAACTAGTACATCATAATAACGTAACTGTCACACACGTGGGTGGTAACGAAGACAAACCAGCGTTATAAGACGAAAGAAAACAGAAAAAAAAAAAAAATGGCCTACACCAGATTAAAGATTTTGACTTCTTTGACAAAGAAGCTGTGTCTTGTTATAGGTTATGTTATGTTGTGGTTGAGGTCACTATATAAGACGGGTCTACATACACAGTTTACATAGAATGATTGTTATGTGCGTAATGGTAGATGTAGCGAAGTATGAATCATCCTGCGTTACGCAGACAAGATGTGAACAGGACTGAAATTATCGTATAATGTCATGACGTTTATGTCATTCAGCACCAAGATCATTCTAGTCTTATGTACTGAACCTAACTTATTTAAGGTGGCCATTAGGATCAGGTATGATCCAGTTATGTTATCATTAACTATAACCAAGATCTTTATCTTTGTGTGTCAGCTGTACAGCTGTTGCCCACAATCTCTCTTATCTTTAATTATTGCTTTGAAGCATAATTGATCCCCCTCCCCCTATCCAATTTACTGTCTTTGTGAAATACATGACTATGAATACGTTTCACGAATTAGAAGCGAATAAAACTGTGTTATTTACATAACAACGCACAAGTATGAAAATGAAAACAAAGGCGAGTTGATGCGACCCCTGGCAGCGTCCTCCTCTACCCCCAGACTCTCTTTATTACGGAGACATTCCGTCGTTTCTACGTCATATTAAACCAACTGACATGTAGAAAATAAAAAAAAGAGAACGGAAACAGCTGAACTCACGATGAAAATTTCAAGGTTAACGATTACTTCACCTAAGTGGTTTAGGCCGATAATATAAAGCGATAGGCCTTCGCAAACAATCTATTAGAAATTCGACGATCTATCTGCCTTATCAGTACCTGGCATTACTAAAGCTTCGATATACAGTATGGTAAACCCAGATGCAACTATATATTAAAGATATCTCAAGTCAACTTACCTGGTGGACTGTGTTAGAGGCAGGAATACGGCAATTGATCAGAATTTGATGACTGGTACCAGAGAAATAACACCCTCACACGTTCTCTTGAATTTTCCACTTTACATCGATGCAGAAGTCTACAGCCCGTCTACGCATCTAGATGCATGTAGTGATGCACCTTAACGTTCATGGCAGTCTGTCAAGGAAGTGGTTCACCAATGGTTACACAGAACATATATATAAGCGTGTCTTGTGTGCGCGTGTGTGTGTGTGTTTGGATGTATGTGTGTGTGTGTGTGTGTGTGTGTGCTCATGTTCACAGCACGGCTGCCAGGCATACGACTGACCCACCACCACCACTGACACTAAGAAACACATCTGCGTCAACGACCCCCTGTTGGCACACACGCTCGTTTTCTTTAGTAATCGTCTATTTTTTCCTTCTCCTTATCTGTTTATCTATCTTTTCTGATTAGCTTTGTGTCTATGTTAAAATGTCTGTCTGTAGTAGACTGCTGAGCAATGGTGGACGAGCCGTGTCTTCATACTCGAAGCTTTTTTGTATGGTCGTGGTCAAGGGTCGAAGGGTTCTTCTTGAGAAGGACTTAGATATTTTCTAGGAAGTTACAAGTTGGTTTTATATAAGGCCAGGGAATGAGTACATCACATGGGGTCCATAACCCAGGCAACGTGGTGTCTTGTATGGGTAGTTAACGAAGTGGTGTAAATCAATATATCAAACGTCACAGAAACTTTTAATGCCTTATGTACATATACTGAGTATTTATCACCGATGGTATTTGTTGATATGTATATACCTATGTCATGGCTAAAGGAAAGACATATGGGAGTGGAATCTGGCAAATTTACGGTTAAGACTGGATAGTTGTGTTAGAAATGGAATGCACACTACGCAGGATAGACCTGGTTACAGCTGGGTGCAATGAGGGATCGGAACTAACGTCAGCTGGTGATGCTCAGGGGAATTGAAACCTTCTCAAAGCAAAACTGAAATCTATTGTACAGATTTTGTTTGTGAAACATTATGGGAACATCTAATCTACGTAAAAATGAGGCCACACATAATATTTTATAAATCGAAATAATACGGTCTATTAGACATCAATTCTATATCATTTTACTACAACATTATATCACCTACATTTAGATCTATTTGAGAAGTTGACAGTTTTTTAAGTCTTATATTCTAAGATTCTAATCTCGTGTTGTACTACCATAAGATGGTGCAACTGACTTAACTCCTTAGAGTTTGATCCACTATGGGAGCGAATCATAGTAGTTTCTGAAACTATATATATATACAAAAACGTCACTGGACGATTGCCCAACTCAGCATCAGCACACAAAGCTGGATCCAGCTTGGCTCTTGCTCTTCCTACCAAAATTAACTTCGTTCACACTTATTTTTTTTTTTTTTACTAAGTCCATGAACAACGCCATTCTGCCATGTTGTTGTTGTTGTTGTTGTTGCTGTGTTCAACGGCCACCGATCCACGAGAAATATTACTAGGTTTGCTCCTATTTAGCTGTCATTTCCTCGTCTGAAATATCCACTTGTTCATTGTGAAGCGGAGTTGTATACTAAATCTAAATAACGAATAGTTTGATAATTGAAGCAGGAATTCTAAGTGGAGTCAAACACTTGTCCTAACAAGATAAAATTACATTGTTATAAATACTACATAATACATGAATTACATATTATGTATCATTATATATATATATATATCACATGATACTGTTATGCTCTGTCTCGATGAAGGAACGAAATTAACTTATTGGTTGGTTGGAATCACCTTAGCTTCGTGCCAAAATTATTTCCTTTGTTGATACAAAATTTCGCTCGTTTTCTGTGTTGTTTATCTGTCATTTGATGAATACCTGTTGTATAGTTAGGATTGTGGTGCTGTCTGTACACTGTGGGGAAGAAGACTTGATGGTGTAAGATATGTTGAGTTAGGTATATTGAGTTCATACGTAGGTGGGCCATACGTTGGACTCTGTCCTTTCTGTTGGCAGGGTAACAAAGACGTGTCGACCAGTCTCGCCTACATCTGGTTTTGAAATCAATTCGTCAATCTAAGTTGGTCCACTGACTTTGCCATTGCCATAAATCCAGATCAAGGTTATAGACTTATGGCATGTATGCAGTTTATCACTAATGCAGCCATCTATCTCATTTGTAAGTGTTGAACCTGAATTTACAGTCTTAAGTGCTGATACAAAATCTGATAAGATAGTCAATTTATCGTAACTAGAGTTACAGCAGTAATCTGTGTTTCCTCAACGGTAAGCGCTTCTGCACACACAGCAGACTGTGTGGCGGATCCTATGTGGGGTCAGTCATGCATACACACACACACACACACACACACACATACACACACACACACACACACACACACACATACACACACACACACACACACACACACACATACACATGTAATGACAATCTCTCAATTCATTCTATGAGACCTAAAAAGGAAACTTAATACATTTTTACTATGTAAGAAAAATCTTTACATTTATTGGTACACTATTCATTTATTTTCCTATCTATGAAACTGAGTGGCAGTATGAAGCTATACAATATTATAAGATAGCTCATATCTTGAGAGAAAGTTTTAAAAAAAGTTTTGTTGGCAAAATAATATTCTGTATTTGTTTTGAAATTTATATACTTCCATATGCAGAGGAGAGATACAGGATTTGTATTTAGTAAACATCGTTAGAATAATATTGCAAAAAATATTTTCTATATCTTGATGATCATTAAAGAAGTGGTTAATTACACTGAGCGCAACTATGTTGCTAGATTTATCATCAGGTTTTTGTTTGAACGCAATAACTCAGTATTAACAACATGTTCCAAATCTGAAGTTACCATTCGAGAAATGAATTTTATTAGTTTCTCTTAATACTACCATGTTTTCTATAATGAAATCACGTACGAAGGATCACGTTTTCTCTAAACTTACTAAATGTTTTCTTTGATTTGATAAAAATGATCAAAGACAAGATTGTTTTTAATGTTTTATGCGTTTAAAAGGTTCCATGAAAATATCTAGTGTATTCTGTTGCAAGTATATGGTTTTTGCCTGAACGATATAAGCAGTAATGGACATGAACGTAAATATAGTTCTAAAATCATACAATGATTTGAGTGACGAGAGAGAGAGAGAGAGAGAGAGAGAGAGAGAGAGAGAGAGAGAGAGAGAGAGAGAGAGAGAGAGAGAGAGAGAGGAGTACTTGGCCAAGTTTAGTTGGGTGTCTGGGTTTTAGGCCTCTCAGTGCGGCCAGCCAGGGTCATTAAGGCCGTCTGCGTAAGCTACAACAACAACAACAAAAATAGTCAACATCATCTTCAGGTGTTATAAATAACATCACACACACACACACATACTCGAGATGACACAGCAGGACACAATTAAAGTATGTGCCATAGAACATCTGAGGAACAACAGTGCAGATGATATAACTTCGAGGTGGAACAGAGGCCATTGGGGAGCCCATGTTATATTACAACGGTAACTTTATTACTGCCTTCATCAACACCAGTAGACAGCGATACGCCTGTTGCAAGATAACTTTCTGATAACTTGTGATAATTTCATAGACCCAGCCAGGGTTTGTTTACTCCATTACAGGTGAACTATGCAAGAAATTCCTGTGTTTTATGGTGGCATAGGTTTGTATATACAAAGTATTCGGGGTTTTACATGCTGATATTTATGAATAAATTTATTGTGGTTGATATTAGACATCCTGTGTGGCATGACACTCCCCAGAGGTCTGGTGTTCATCATAAATGAAACTACGTGCAGACCAGCGCGCTACCTCCCACTCTCAGGGTTAAAATGGTGGAACTCATACTTATTCATGAGTCTAAGACTCACACATGATAGTCTGTACCTTCTCTGAGGCCTCGGCAGACTTTGAGAATCATATGAGACGATGAGAGCTGTGTAGTTAGGTTGTGACTTCACTAGTTCACTTTGTGCCGTCCACATTCACTCTGGGTCAGCAAAAGGTCATCAGGTCTGCCCTCTTTGTTGGAATGTCGGATAAATTCACGTGATAAGATGTGTACTGATAAACGTGATTAATCATAGCTTGTATGATTATAAAGGTTTAAACTATGACACTCCTCCAGTTACTTCATTGGCCAGTTATCTGTGCTCTAGGCCTACTAACAGCCGGGGGTAATGAGCAAGGCCATCAAAGTCCAATGGTAAACAACAACTGAACAGCTTTCCGGGTGTCCGAGATAATTCTAAAACCTTTTCACGTACTGAACTAGACACATGGGTCATAGAGTGACCCCCACTTTGGCATGATTCTTACCGCCAATGATATCGTTATTGTGACGTCATTGTATAATAGGCTTGTCCTTCCGTATGTAAACAGTCCTAAAATCCCTTGAGCATCAGAGATTTATTCATGAGTTCTTTTCAAAAGACAGGTATTTATTCATTCTACACTTTCTGTAATTTCTTAATATATCATTGCAAATTTTGACACCAATTTCTCCGACTACACTATCATTTAATAAAAGAACTAGCATAAAACTGTGGAGATCATTATTGCACGACAGGCCTCACACATTTTCCTGGTTTAAATGTTAAATGAATTATACTTACCAACCTTGGAGAACATAATAATCCATATGTATCCACACTTGTTACAAACTGTGTTACTCTTGTTACATCAGGACGTTACGACGTGACGACTCCTAATTGTGGCCTTGTGGTTAACGGCAACAGAATCCCTGGCGATACCTCAATTGTTATGGTTAGCATCACTTAATCATGATATCGGCCCAAGTAGATAAGAGAGGAAGATTTCCTCTCCTCCTCACTCCATCAGATACTAAGATAACTAAGTCTTTACGTTCCTAGTTGCAACCTCTCCCGCACAACAGCGAACACAACACTAAAAATACTCAACAGTTTAATGTAAATTTAACCTAGACTAGCAACACCAAGGCAGGCAGGGAGGAAGGAAGGTTTACAGAGGTCACAACATATTTCTTATACAATCAATAGATGTCGCTTAACATCCAAACCGTCAGTATAATTTCTATCCATCATCATTTGCAGTTTGTTCGTCCTAAGAAGTAACATGGATTGTTTTAGCCTATCATCAAAGGCAATGAAAGTGGTTATGATATATATCATATTTCAGTTTTATATATATATATATATATTTTTTTTGTAAATGTCCTGAAATATTACCAATATTTTGTTGCCATTTTTTTTTCATTTGCTTTTTTCTGACGAAAATGGCTGTGGGTGAGCCACTCAGAAGAGTCTATTGCTTAAAGCCAGAGGAACGACAAAATTTGCTATTTAACATTTTATTTTATCAATTTATTACGCCTAAGAGAGGACAAGCCTAGTTAGAGATACTTAGGCCAAATGTTGTATACAGTGGCACTTGTGTCTCACAGGACACGTTATTGCAGTACGTACATACATACGTACATATATGCATTCAACACACACACACACATACACACACACACACACACACACACGCACACACACATACACACACACACACACATACACACATACATACACACACACACACACACACACACACACACACACACACTGGAAAAGGAGTTTATATGTATGTATACAATGATCATCCACTATAATGTGGATGACTGACGAGAGAACTGTGTCTAGATTATCATCTTTGAGTAAATATTTATAAGCATGAATTAAGTCTTGTCCCTGTGGTAACAAGTCTTTAACAGCGGTTGGCATTCAAGGCAAAAATTTGAAGGATGTTAGGGCGGTTATTATACAATCTGCAAGTGGAGTAGTGACACATCTGTGCCCTAACGTTAGCTACATTCTCTACGAACCATAGGTGCATGATTATCATACTGTGGTGCATGATCATCATACTGTGGTACATGATCATCATACTGGCGGTAGCAATAACAACAAGAAGGAGGAAAGTTATGGTAATGTTGGAGTGAGACAATGTGAGGTAGCTCAGCACTCCTTCCTGGTAGTGTAAGGGCGACTGTGTCGTGTATTCTCTCTCGGTAACATTGAAGTGAGTGAGGGAGGGAGTGAGGGAGGGAGTGAGGGAGGCCATTCTGTGACGTACACACATAGCCTCGAGATGCAGATGGAGTGTGATGATGTAGCTTCAGCCATCTTTACTTCAGCTACGTTCCACTCAAGACGAAAGGCTTTGCTGACTTCTGCGAACCAACGAAGCTTACCTTTCACCGAGGGAAAGACGAGCTTGACGAAGTCAAGTTCCGGGAGCAAATACTTGAGGTACAGTTTGGTGGTGATGTAAGTAAGGAGTTTGGAGAGTGACATACCCTGAAGAATAGTCATCTTCTTGTGTCTGGGTGCCTGGAGACACTGACTCGCTATGGCTGTAGGAGGTGTGTGTTGCGTGGAGGGGTTTGTTGGAGGTGCTGGCGAGGTGGTGTTGGGTCAACCAGACTTCCCCAGGTGGTGTATGATGATGATCATCATCAGTGAGAGGTCAATTTTTAGGTCAGCAGGTCCTGAGTGATTATTCTCTGGCGTCGGAGTAGACAATGCGAAACATAACACCTGTATAAACTGTCTGCTTGGCCTGTTGGCCTATCAACTGCCAGGGTCATTAAGGCCGTGATAACTACCAAATGAGGAATATTTAACTACCTTCAGGTGTTGACGGTAGTTAGCTGTAACGGCCAGCGACCTGTGAGGAAGGTGATTAAGCCCGCAACCTTTCTTGATTATTAACTGACCAATTACATAGTAATGCTATATATCTATAGATTAAGGTCTTCGGCAAGAACTATAGAATATCTAATTGTGACACTGGTAAGTACATATCAAGTTTATTAGGGACACTGAAGGTTACTGAACTGAATACTTACAGAAGTGGCATCTAGCGAACACACACACACACACACACACACACACACACACACACACACACACACACACACACACACACACACACATGTATGCATTAACCTATTGTTCATACTCTATTCCTGCTTATTCTTAGCTTTATAGAATTCAATATTTTTTTCTTTTACGTGTGTGTGTGTGTGTGTGTGTGTGTGTGTGTGTGTGTGTGTGCGTGTGTGTGTGTGTGTGTGTGTGTGTGTGTTCGCCAAGACTAATCGTGTCATGGGCCCTTGTCAGTGACACCATGTTCTCGGGTCATTACTGGCACAGGTCGGGTGTGTGTGTGCTCGGTGTGCCATTACTGGCACAGGTCGATCCATATGTAACCCTTGTGTAATGGGCTTTTAATGGATGTATGGGTTGTGTAAAATGTGTTGAATTACTTCATCCCAGATAAATTCATGACAGTTATTTCAACAAATAAGTTATTTTGATTATTCTAAATCTTTTTTCATTTCTATATGACAACATTTCAGTCATTCCTATGACAATAATTGGTATGAAGAATATGATCCAAGTGTAATGAGCGTTCAAGTTTTGGTCTTTAAGTATAATAGATGAAAGTCATTTTCGAGGTAGTTCTAAAGCTAGCTGGGCTTAATCTCAGAGAAGACACACATCAAACTCTCTATTTTCTTTGAGTTATATCACTTTGGACAGTTTAACATGTTTTATATCTTCTTATCTATTTATATCCCTTCACTCCAAGCCCTCACAGGATACTTGTTAATGTGAAGAGAACAACTGAGATATCGGTTTAACTCATAACGGAAAAACTTTCAAGCTAAGACAGAAATTTTCTCGTGTTTTCTTCTTTTAAAATGGGAAACTATATTAAAATCCTCCTTCTATGATCACAATCTTGAATTCACTTTCTCTTTTTAGTGGTAAACTAAACTAAATTCTTCTATATGATTCATCAACATAGGGGAAAAGTCGAATTTTCTTTTATAGGGTAAACCATAACATATATATGATCATTTTAAACACTTGTTTCATCAAGGATCATCTCTGGTTTAGAAATCATGTCATAATATTGCTTGTTCTAGGGATATTTTCCTTCACTTCCCTGTAAATTATTCCTCATTCAGTGATGTTTATCGTTCACATAATCATCTATAAATGTTCTACCAAGTCTCTCGGCTCCTGCGTCATTTCCACGTCCGTCGCAGAATGGTTGCAGACGCCTGACTCTGCACTCACTTCTTTCTCTCTTGTTGCAGTGTTTCCCTCAGCATCACGTTGCACCAAGTCCTCTGCACTCATCACAGCGTTCTCCATATTCCCATCCTCCTTTTCCAAAGGCACTGTAGCATTCTCAGCTTCTACAAAGTCAACATTGAGGGTATAAGGGAACAAGCCTAAACATTTGAATCACTTATGACACTAAAAAAATATTATATTAAATAATTGATTGCAAGTCTAAAGTATGAGTACACAAGCTAACTTTTATATAAATCACTTTATAGTAGTCAATATGATAGTAGTAGAACCAAAATTCATTCTTCAGCCACTGTTAAATAGATGAGCGTCAATTCATCCAGCCAGTGGTTGAAGGAAGTAATGTACCTCACCTTCTGCAGGAAAGAGGAACCTGATCCAGATGAAGTGGAGGATGAAGGTGATGAGGGCGATGAGTCCAGCTGTGAGGTACAATCCAGGACCTCCCAGTGCTGAGAACAGATGTCCACCTACAAACACAGATAATGCATATCCTGGAAAGAGAGTTTATTCTTATTAATCTAAAGAAATAGTAAGGAAAATATAGGTTACTTGTCTAGCGAGGTTCTATAATGATTCAACTCATCAGTACCAAGATATGTTTGAAATCCCTTCGGCAAATATATTTCTTTGTCATCATTCTACTTGAGTCTATGTTAGCTTTTCACATACAAATAATTATTATACCATATTTTTCACAGTTTATTCCTTGAGTTAAACAACCTTACCTCAGACTAGCAGACATTATTAATATATAGTTGTTTTTTTTTTTCTATGTTGAAGGCTCCAGTCACGTACAAAAGTCCATATCAAGGTCGGGCCTTAATTGAAATATACAGAAAATTATGAAGAAGAAAAAGAAAAAACAAGGGAAAGTATTCACGAATTTTTGAGGACGTGGAAGACCTGTCTTGAACTGTGCCACTTTAACAAAGTTCATATTGTGAACTAGCTTTCTGGTATTTACTGTTGATGTGAAAACTACAACTGAACCAATCTTAGTTCTTTTGCTACTTATGAGCCTTCTCCATTAATTGGTTTGGGTCAAGTCGGTGTTGTAGATGCTGTGTATGTTGTAGATCTAATATTCGAGCTTAGTATCGTCCTTATGCAAGTCATATATCTATATGACGAACTATATACATTCCTATCGACAGTACTCTAAATAATGAACTATATACATTCCTATCAACAGTACTCTACATAACGAACTATATACATTCCTATCGACAGTACTCTACATAATGAACTATATACATTCCTATCAACAGTACTCTAAATAACGAACTATATACATTCCTATCGACATTACATGGCGAACTATATACATTCCTATCAACAGTACTCTAAATAATGAACTATATACATTCCTATCGACAGTACTCTACATAATGAACTATATACATTCCTATCAACTGTTAATGCTCAGGTTTAACCTTGCAGGAGTCAAGATAGAACAGCAGTTCTTACCTATGCTTTCGTAGCAGAGGTTGATAACACTCTGGACGGTCGTGCTGGTCCCTGGAGGCGAGAGATTGGCTGCGTGGACAATAATAGATGTATATCCCAGCCCGTAACAAGGCCCATTGAGTAATTCGACCAGCAGGGTCGACCAGACGGGACCATAGGCACCAACCACTGCTAGTCCCAGCAAACGGAAGATGTACAGGAAGAACACCATGGAAATAACATAGTGTGCCCCAAGCTTCCTCATAACCCAGTCTGAAAGAAAATAACAGTTATTATGTAAAATGTTTATCACACATAGGGTCAAGAAAATATCTTAGATTCTAAAAGAAATAGATTCTTTTTTCTAAAGATGAAAAGAACCTCACCCACAATATGGCACCATGTCTGCTTTATAATAATATGTTTCAACTGGCTGAACACTTGTCTGCATCAATCCATAATGCTGTTTATATTACTTTCAGAAATTGATATTCTAAATGTATTGATAAACTTCTACTTCTGTCAGGAGCTTGTTTATCTGTTCTACAAGCCAAGCACAAATATATCATGAATCCAACAGGTTGTGGAGTGACTAGGTTCAAATTTGCAAGACATTCTGTAAACGATAAAATGTATTCATTAAGGCCAGGGTGATGTACTTCAGGCAATTAATGATATTACATTAAATTAGAATTTAAACTAGTTGTTCTCTGTTATGATTATCTTCCTTTCACCTTCCAGATTTTGCCTAATTTACTGTATTTTGATATCAAACTTTCAGTCTTTGTACAAAGTCTATGTACAGGATATAACAAGAACTTTCTTTAGCGAAATTAAAGATTCGTTTTAGAATATATTCATAAAATATCCTCTTAGATGAATCACATGCATTCTGGGCATATGATATCTGTCTAGAGTGAGTCATCAGTCAAAACCAAAGTGACTCAAGAAATATAATTTCGACTTTAACATTCTCCATTTTCATCTTGACACGGGTTGGTAACTATCCAATACAATACATATTTGTGAGTTTTCGTGTTTGTTTAACTAATTACGCAATATATTACCTTCATATTCTGAGTGATAGCTAATATTCAACATGAAATTCTACACTTCACATATGTAGGTCAATATTGACATTAAGAAAGGACATGATTGCAACTCATACTGAGAGAACTGATCACCTCTTCACATTTATCTTTCATCATATCTAAACAAGAGTTCTTTTCGTCATTTAGTTTACATAAACATATATAGACATGGAATACATGTACAAAATTAAAAGGGGTGGGACAACACGTGTATAAGCCTCCCCCCCATGACAATTAAATAGTAATCACAAACACACAAACAGGTATGTTCTGCAACAACAACACAAGTTATTTCTGAAAACGGTGCGTTGGTACTCACTGTTGACAAACATGAATGGAACTTCAGTACCACATTGCACAAAGAGGGTAAACCCTTGCAGAAATTTCATGTAAGCCATTGCACTCGTACCATGGGCCATGCTTTCTTGCATTCTGAGATGAAAGACAAAGAAAACCATGAAAGGATACTTGGTCCAAATCCTCACATCACTTTCTGGACTAATGAAAACTGGAGGCTTATTTGCCTACAAAAACGTAGCAGGTTAATGGAAAATACTTCTTAATAATACATTAATACAGACATTATAGAATCAATATTGATTTTAGACATGAAGGTTCCTATTTCTTTACAGCAATACTTTTGCAACAGTTATACATAATTATGAATGATAAAATGATTAAAACAAATCTAACTGCACTGAAACTTACATAAATATATAGTTCGCCACTATACCATCAAACGACCCGTTCAGGATAACAAAGCAACAGAAAACGAAAAACTTTGGTTGTCGAACAATAGGTATCACTTTCTTTAAAATATTACGATCAGTCTTCATCTGTGGAACCTGAAATGTTATGACATTTATGAAACATGTTCTTCAAAAAAAATTGATACACCAAAACTTAGCAGAGGTCTGTGTGGGGGGAAAAGACCACTAATTGGTTACATATATAACGAAGTCAATTATTTTTCTTTTTTTTTTTTTCAAACTATTCGCCATTTCCCGCATTAGCGAGGTAGCGTTAAGAACAGAGGACTGGGTCTTTGAGAAGATAGAACAATGTAAAACCTAGCAGTTAATTTCAGGACTCAGATAAACTAAAATAGCTTACTGCTTCGTAGGAGGCAATAGTGAACTAACCTGCTGGTTGGTAAAGTATATCAACCACTTCAGTGGCTCTTGTTTCCCCACAATACGTCTTTTAGTACACTTATCTAGACATTTTGAATGAGTCAATAAGTTAGGGATTTAATATCTTTGGCTTTATTAAGGTAAAAAAAAAAAGAGAGAGAAAAGGCCGTCAATATCAAGTTATAACAACCAGTCAAATGAATAATATTTGACTCCATCTTTAGGTGTTCAGGATAATCATATAAAACGAAATACTAAAATTTTCACAAGAGCAAAATTAAGTTTATTCTCTCTCTCTCTCTCTCTCTCTCTCTCTCTCTCTCTCTCTCTCTCTCTCTCTCTCTCTCTCTAATGATGACGATAGACTGGAAAACATAAATTACTCTCTCTCTCTCTCTCTCTCTCTCTCTCTCTCTCTCTCTCTCTCTCTCTCTCTCTCTCTCTCTCTCTCTCTCTCTCTCTCAAATGACAATAAACTGGAAAACATAGATTAGACCCCATTCTTTCCCTGAGGAGTGTCGAACAAAGTTGAAGAGTACTTATATATTATGAGGAGGCCAATCACCACCAGGGACACAGCTAGATCCCCTGCAGAACCTTACCTTAATGTAAACCGCAGACAGGATGACGTCAGCCGTGCCCAGGAGGAAGCAGATGAGGAAGGCTGGTGTGTAGTCCTTAGTGACAGAAGTTCCAGACCACCAGTCAATTAGAAGACCACTAATGGGTCCCATTAACCCCCATCCTACGGTTCCCCATGCTCTCTGCAGTCCGTAATCACCATTTACTCCTAAATACAGAAGAAGAAGGAGAAGCCTGTGCTACCTCGTGAGGAAGGAACTGTTAGACAATAGAACAGGTGAAGGCGTGACCCCGAGCCAAGTAAGGTTAATGACTTTCACCTTGTTGAAAATGTGTGTTATTTAAGGGCCAGGTTAAGTTACGCTGTGTCAGGCTACCGGATTGGCTGAGGAGGTTGAGATAGCTTGTGGAATAATTTACGTCATCTTATACTTCATTTATCCAGCAGTACGATACAATTGAGCAAAATGGTACAGCTCTTGGGTATGATATTATGGTCTTTCTCCAGCGCCTTTTAGAATGAGGTCAAAGGTCACGCCATCATAATCAAGGGTTCAACCATCCCTTAAGGATCACATCTTCGTGTCCTAGGGTCGTGCTGTCGTTTCATGGATGATATCAGCTTGCTTAAGGGTCGTACCGTCACTTCTAAGGGTCGTGACGTCTTGCTTAAGGGTCGTACCGTCGTGCTTAAGGGTCGCACAGTCGTCCTCTGAGGTCGCACTGTCATGCTCAAGGGTCGTACCGTCGTGCTCAAAGGTCGTACTGTCGTGCTCAAGGGTCGTATCGTCGTGCTCAAGGGTTGTATCGTCGTGCTCAAGGGTTGTATCGTCGTGCTCAAGGGTTGTATCGTCGTGCTCAAGGGTTGTATCGTCGTGCTCAAGGGTTGTACCGTCGTGCTCAAGGGTCGTACTGTCGTGCTCAAGGGTCGTATCGTCGTGCTCAAGGGTTGTATCGTCGTGCTCAAGGGTTGTACCGTCGTGCTCAAGGGTCGCACAGTCGTCCTCTGAGGTCGTGCTGTCATGCTCAAGGGTCGTACCGTGGTGCTGGAAGGGTTGGTTCACTGTGCCAAGAACCGAATATCAAAAGAAGATATTCTTCCTCAAAGTCTTCCATGGCAACTATGATAAATAAGTTACATTGTTAATCACGAAGTCTGAAGCCTCACTCCATCTTAAGAGTATGTTAATCATGTCAGTTATCATCATCATCCTCAAACAAGGTCACTTAACACCAGAGATTATGATGAAGTTAATGTAACTAAATGCTCTAACAAGCGTGCATACACTCAGGAAGAAACTAAGTATATTAGTTTGAAAGAATATTTAATGAGGTAGCAATTGGCACTCAAGATATAATAATTTATTTTTTTTTTGTAATTATTAGATAGTTTAGAAAAAAAATTTCGTTGACCACTTGAGCAGTACGGTATGACCTCAGAGCACAAGACGGTACGAGTCTATGTTTACGATGACCCCCCCCCCCCCCAGCCCCTGGCCTTTGACCTGACCTTTGAAGGTTAAGTTTAAAAACCCAGGCCATCATATTCAAAGGGTCGTACCGTCGTGTACAGCGGTCGTACGATCGCGTTCCAGTGCGGCATCATCATGCTCAAGGGTCGTTAGGCAGTGCTCAAACGTCGTACCGTTGTGCTCAAATGGGCTAATATTGGAGACAGTTACCAGCGTTATAAATGAGGAAGTCAAATTAGGGAGAGCCAGTCCTACCGACTCAGGCGAACTGCTACAGCATTTCTTTTCGCAGAGTATGAAGCAATTTGAAGCAATCTTAAAAGAAACAAAGGATAACTTATTAATTTTTTTTTTCAAAAAAAAAAAGGGGAACTCATAAAAAGCCTTATTTTCTCTTATATTGAAATAACCACACTCACTTAAGATAAAAAAAAAAACGCTATAAGTTTACCCTGAGTTTACTAATTATATTAGTTCATTTCTATGGAAAAAAAAATGTATGAGTAAGTATGGAGGCGAGATGGCGAGGTTCTATGGAAATGACATGTTGGTGTTGTTTTGTTTATGTTAAATGCAGAGTATCAGTAATAGATGAGTCACTTTACAAACATGCTTTTTTTTATTCTTAATAATTGTTCAAAATCTAAATTTTATGATATGAGTGAAAGTAGTAGCATACGTTTATAGAGAATTAGTCTATGTCTAAAAGAAAATTTGGTTTTCAGAAGTTAATAAAAATGTTAGAAGCCATTCATTTCCTCAAGTAACTGTATATGTAGCAAAAAAAAAAAAAATACATTATATAGAATTAATATAGATATATATATAGAGAGAAGACCTTTTTCCTACCAATGCTATCCACAATAATGGCGTCTGTGACTGACAAGGCGACGTTGAAAGCGATCTGTCCCATGAAGACCAACATGGTGAAGAACCAGAAGGGCCAGTAACTCCAAGCTTCCTCACACTCTCCCCCGACCCACTGCCCTCCCTCACACCTCAGGCTGGTGACAACAAGGGGAGAAGTGAGGCGTCATGGTGTATATACACACACACGAGAACGGAAGGGGAATTTAATATTGTCCCCCCTTAAAATACACACACACACACACACACACACACACACACACACACACACACACACACACACACACACAATAACATACAGTAACATAAAATATAATCTACCATTGCGAATAATATCAATAATTCAGTCATTGCCTATTTCCACTACAACGGGAGAGTCTTAAAACTGTTCCCTGTTTATTTGTTTTCTTGAATATGTTAAGTCTTATTTTCTAAATCATTTGTATTAATCTACTTTTCAACCTTTATTATTATCATTATTGAGGTATTGTCTGGCAGCATATGTGAATCAAAGTTAATTCCTGATAGCCATATAGAAAGTTGTTCTTCTTTAAAAGAATAATGTTTTGTACTTAACTTACAAGTTACTTATACCATGAGTGCAAGATATGAACTGATCAAACAAGAGATATGGAAGATAAGACACCTTAACTTTTAATTTTACAATGGTAAGAAGGGTTGATCAATTTCAGTAGTGTGCCACGTGAAGCTAACAGAAAACATGAGGTGGTCCAATCATGATATACAAAAGTCTTACAATTTTGCATTTATTTCGATTAATATCATCATGATGATGATATAATCTGTTACTTAATGTCTTATGGTCGAAAATATATATATCTGAAAATAAACCTGAACTGTAATTATCAGTATCAAAGTACATACTTTCTTTCTTTTTTTCATACTATTCGCCATTTCCCGCGTTAGCAAGGTAGCGTTAAGAACAGAGGACTGAGCCTCTGAGGGAATATCCTCACCTGGCCCCCTTCTCTGTTCCTTCTTTTGGAAAATTAAAAGAAAAAAAAAAAAACGAGAGGGGAGGATTTCCAGCCCCCCGCTCCCTCCCTTTTTAGTCGCCTTCTACGACACGCAGGGAATACGTGGGAAGTATTCTTTCTCCCCTATCCCCAGGGATAATACATAGTACATACAAAGTACATACGTGCTGGCTAATTACATAATACACCTATGAAATATGTACTCTCGTAAACCTTTCCCTTCTCCTGCAACAGTTTCTCACACTGTATGTGTGCAGTTAGGATCTATCTAAATCAAAATCAGTAAAGATAAAATGTGGATAATATATCAATTAGCCTTCATAATAAGTGTGTGTGTGTGTGTGTGTGTGTGTGTGTGTGTGTGTGTGTGTGTGTGTGTGTGTGTGTAAAGCAGGACAAATGAATCCCAATTTTTTTTCTTCTGTTTTTTAAACGTTATTAAATGCATCGAAACTTTGATAGATCTCTTACCTTATGTTAGTCATGTGTGGATCCCAAGGGCCAGTAAACCCCTCAACCCCGTACAGACGACCACTCACAACATCATCATCCACTCGACCCACATCACCAAGTAGGAAGGGCGAGCCCTCAACCCCATCCACTTTGTACGAGTTCGGGGTTTCCCTAGCGCCTAGGCCCTCAGGCCCCAGGTCCCCGGCCAGGGCCCGGATCCTGGTGATGATGGTGGGCGTCGTAGAGGCGTTGGAAGGCACACAAGACACAACGCAGTCCCAGGCCACGCTCACATAACAGTCGTCTGCTGAGAAATAACCAGGGGTAGTTACCAAGCAAAACTGTGTCCGTGTGTGTGTGGATGTGTGGGTGTGTGACAGGGCAAACATTTTACATCCGTGATGGCCCATCTCTTAACCTTGCAGATGAGAAACGTGCCCTTGATCCTATGGACACACACACACACTCCGACTGAGACAGCATCGATTTCAGTGAGGTTTTACGTAAGATGAAGGGAGAGAGAGAGAGAGAGAGAGAGAGAGAGAGAGAGAGAGAGAGAGAGAGAGAGAGAGAGAGAGAGAGAGAGAGTTTCTCTCAAGAACGCCCGTCTGCCGTACAACAAACATGAAGTGGTCAATTCCAGCAGTCAAGTATCATTTGATAGTAAACATTATAACGATTCACATCGTATAGGCTAAAGATAAGCGAGGATGTTTGTGCTTTATGATATTTCATGAAGTAATTTCTCTGAATTATAATTTCATTTGTTGTTTTCATAAGTGTTTGTAGTCATGAACCATTTCCCTGTACGCCTAAGCTGTTTACCTGTATTCATGAATTGTTTACGTGTATTCACGAGTTGTTTACGTGTAGTCACGAGTTGTTTACGTGTAGTCACGAGTTGTTTACCTGTAGTCATGAATTTTCACGTGTAGTCATGAATTGTTTACGTGTAGTCACGAGTTGTTTACGTGTAGTCACGAGTTGTTTACCTGTAGTCACGAGTTGTTGACCTGTAGTCACGAGTTGTTTACGTGTAGTCACGAGTTGTTGACCTGTAGTCACGAGTTTACGACCTGGATATTATAATTTCAACATGAGATTTCTCTCAAAAGCTTTTTTGCATCAGTCACGTCTCTATCCCGACAGTGATTCATCTTTACCATCTGACAACTACCATGAAGGATGGTTGGTCTTTGCACGAGGCTGAGGACTGGCTAGTTAGTGGTCAAACAACCCAATTACTGGGTTTCTTACTGTCACGTGGTGTGTGTGTGTGTGTGTGTGTGTGTGTGTGTGTGTGAAGGTTGTATATACTTAATCCAACCCATGGAACTGGGAATGGGGTATGGGTAGATAGATAGATACATGGAACTAGGAACATGGGTAGATAGATAGACACATGGAACTGGGAATGGGGTATGGGTAGATAGATAGACACATGGAACTGGGAATGGGGTATGGGTAGATAGATAGATACATGGAACTAGGAACATGGGTAGATAGATAGATACATGGAACTGGGAATGGGGTATGGGTAGATAGATAGACACATGGAACTGGGAATGGGGTATGGGTAGATAGACACATGGAACTGGGAATGGGGTATGGGTAGATAGATAGACACATGGAACTGGGAATGGGGTATGGGTAGATAGATAGACACATGGAATGTATCATTCGAGTCTTGACCAAAGCTTAACGTCTGACTTACCCTCATTGTGGGTCAGGAGGAGAAGATGGCCAGCGATGGCTTCCTCATTTCCTCCTGTCGTCGCTGTAGAAGACGCTGGTGGGTTGGTCGCTGGTAGGTTGGTCGCTAGTGGGTTGGACGCTGGTAGGTTGGTCGCTGGTGGGTTGGTCGCAGGTAGGATGGTCGCTGGTGGGTTAGTCGCTAGTGGGTTGGTCGCTGGTGGTGGTGGAGAGGAGCTGCTGCTGGCGTATAGGGTCGTGTCATACTGTCTCCCGCCGTGGACTCTTCCGACGGGCATGACCATTCGTCCCTCGGCCCTGACCCCACCTCTCATTGGGGGAACAAAGTCCAGAGAGCTGTAGGCAACCGTCGTTATGAAGAGGGTCATCAGGAAGATGGCTCTCCGGTAGGCAGGGAAGGCGTCGGCCAGCGTGGCTATGATGGGTTTCATCAGAACCACCAGCAGGAGCGACACGCCCAACAAAGTTCCCATCACAGACACCGGGATCCCCAGCTGGAGACCCACCACGATCAGGAAGGGCAAGATCGGTGACATGGCTGCCCCACCCCCCCCGGGGAGAGTAGAGTTGGTAGAGGAGGTATACAGGAAGGTAGAGTTGGTAGAGGAGGTATACAGGAAGGTAGAGTTGGTAGAGGAGGTATACAGGAAGGTAGAGTTGGTAGAGGAGGTATACAGGAAGGTAGAGTTGGTAGAGGAGGTATATAGGAAGGTAGAGTTGGTAGAGGAGGTATATAGGAAGGTAGAGTTTGTAGAGGAGGTATATAGGAAAGTAGAGTTGGTAGAGGAGGTATATAGGAAGGTAGAGTTGGTAGAGGAGGTATACAGGAAGGTAGAGTTGGTAGAGGAGGTATATAGGAAAGTGGAGTTGGTAGAGGACTTTATACAGGACAGTAGAGTTAATAGAAGAGATACAGATGAAGGAAGAGTTAATAGAGAAGGCATACAGGAGAGTAGAGTTGGTAGAGGAGGAATACAGGAAGGTAGAGTTGGTAGAGGAGGTATACAGGAAGGTACAGTTGGTAGAGGAGGTATACAGGAAGGTAGAGGAGTTGGCAGAGAACTTTATACATAACAGTAGAGTTGATAGAGGAGATACAGAGGAAGGAAGAGGTTAATAGAGATGGTATGCAGGAGAGTAGAGTTGGCAGAGGAGATATATAAGAGAGTAGAGTTGGTAAAGGACGTATACATTAGAATAGAGTTGGTAGAGGAGGTATACAGGAAGGTAGAGTTGATAAAGGACGTATATAGGAAGGTAGAGTTGATATACATTAATTCACAAGAGCCTAACCATATATACACACATGCCTGGGTGAAAACATGGGTAAGGATGAGTGATACTTACATCCTAGGAAGCATAAGTAATGGAGTTTGATGGGAATAAACTTCTTGTTGATTTTCATCGTGATCATCAGTTGAACGACCCAAGGCACAGCCTACAAAACACGAGACAAAGTTTTATTTGGACAAATTAGAATCCCAGTCTTAATGTATCAAGCGACCACATATATTCCACATATATACACTTGTATATAGTCATATATACTGCCTTCATCCACTCTCGCCGCCACTCCGCCACACATGCAGTGACACACCCCTCCCCAGCACGCGCGCGAGGTAGCGCTAGGAAAAAAACAACAAAGGCCACATTCGTTCACACTCAGTCTCTAGCTGTCATGTAATAATGCACCGAAACCACAGCCCCCTCTCCATATCCAGGCCCCACAGAACTTTCCATGGTCTACCCCAGACGCTTCACATGCCCTGGTTCAATCCTGTGACAGCACGTCGACCCAGGTATAGCACATCGTTCCAATTCACTCTATTCCTTGCACGCCTCTCACCCTCCTGTATGTTCAGGCCCCGATCGCACTAAATCGTTTTTACTCCCTCCTTCCACCTCCAATTTGGTCTCCCACTTCTCCTCGTTCCCTCCACCTTTGACACATATATCCACTTTGTCAATCTTTCCTCACTCATTCTTTCCATGTGACCAAGCCATTTCAACACATCCTCTTCTGCTTTCTCAACCACACTCTTTTTATTACCACACATCTCACTTACCCTTTCATTACTTACTCGATCAAACCACCTCACACCACATATTGTCCTCAAACATCTCATTTCCAACACATCCACCCTCCTCTGCACAACCCTATCTATCGCCCATGCCTCACAACCATATAACATTGTTGTAACCACTATTCCATCAAATAAACCCATTTTTGCTCTCCGAGATAAAGTTCTCGCCTTCAACACAGCCTTCAACGCTCCCAGAACCTTTGCCCCTCCCCACCCTGTGATTCACTTCCGTTTCCATGGTTCCATCCGCTGCTAAATCCACTCCCAGATATCTGAAGCATTTCACTTCCTCCAGTTTTTCTTCATTCAAATTTACTTCCCAATTTGCTTGACCCTCAACCCTACTGTACCTAATAACCTTGCTCTTATTCACATTTACTCTCAGCTTTCTTCTTTTACACACTTTACCAAACTCAGTACCAACTTCTGCAGTTTCTCAACCGAATCAGCCACCAGCGCTGTATCATCAGCGAACAACTGACTCACTTCCCAAACCCACTCATCCATAACAGACTGCATACTTGCCCCCTCTCTCCAAAACTCTTGCATTCACCTCCCTAAAATCCCCATCCATAAACAAATCAAACAGCCATAGAGACATCACACATCCTTGCCGCAAACCGACATTCAGTGGGAACCAATCACTTTCCTCTCTTCCTACTCGTATACATGCCTTACATCCTCGCTAAAAACTTTTCACTGCTTCTAACAACTTGCCTCCCACACCATATGTTCTTAATACCTTCCACAGAGCATCTCTATCAACTCTATCATATGCCTTCTCCAGATCCATAAATGCTACATACAAATCCATTTGCTTTTCTAAGTATTTCTCACAAACATTCTTCAAAGCAAACACCTGATCCACACATCCTCTACCACTTCTGAAACCACATTGCTCCTCCCCAGTCTGGTGCTCTGTACATGCCTTTATCCTCTCAATCAATATCCTCCCATATAATTTACCAGGAATACTCAACAAACTTATACCTCTGTAATTTGAGCACTCACTCTTATCCCCTTTGCCTTTGTACAATGGCACTATGCAAGCATTCAGCCAATCCTCAGGCACCTCACCATGAGTTATACATACATTAAATAACCTTACCAACCAGTCAACAATACAGTCACCCCTTTTTTAATAGATTCCACTGCAATACCATCCAAACCTGCCGCCTTGCCGACTCTCATCTTCCGCAAAGCTTTTACTACCTCTTCTCTGCTTATCAAATCACTCTCCCTGACCTCTCTCACTTCGCACATCACCTCGACCAAAACACCCTATATCTGCCACTCTATCATCAAACACATTCAACAAACCTTCAAAATACTCACTCCATCCCCTCACATCACTACTTGTTATCACCTCCCCATTAGCCCCCTTCACCGATGTTCCCATTCGTTCTCTTGTCTTACGCACTTTACTTACCTCCTTCCAAAACATCTTTTTATTCTCCCTAAGATTTAATGATACTCTCTCATCCCAACTCTCATTTGCCCTCTTTTTCACATCTTGCACCTTTCTTTTGACCTCTTGCCTCTTTCTTTTATACATCTCCCAGTCATTTGCGCTATTTCCCTGCAGAAATCGTCCAAATGCCTCTCTCTTCTCTTTCACTAACAATCTTACAGAATTCCTCATCTCACCACTCACTACCCTTTCTAATCTGCCCACCTCCCACCTTTCTCAGGCCACAAGCATCTTTTGCGCAAGCCATCACTGCTTCCCTAAATACATCCCATTCCTCCCCCACTCCACTTACGTCCTTTGTTCTCACCTTTTTCCATTCTGCACTCAATCTCTCCTGGTAATTTCTTATACAAGTCTCCTTTCCAAGTTCGCTTACTCTCATCACTCTCTTCACCCCAACATTCTCTCTTCTTTTCTGAAAACCTCTACAAATCTTCACCTTCGCCTCCACAAGATAATGATCAGACATCCCTCCAGTTGCACCTCTCAGCACATGAACATCCAAAAGTCTCTCTTTCGCGCGCCTATCAATTAACACGTAATCCAGTACCGCTTTCTGGCCATCTCTCTTATTATCATACGTACACTTATGTCTATCTCTCTTTTTGAACCAGGTATTCCCAATCACCAGTCTTTTTTCAGCACATAAATCTACAAGCTCTTCACCATTTCCATTTACAACACTGAACACCCCATGTATACCAATCATTCCCTCAAATGCCACATTACTCACCTTTGCATTCAAATCATCCATCACTATAACCCGGTCTCGTGCATCAAAACCACTAACACACTCATTCAGCTGCTCCCAAAACACTTGCCTCTCATGATCTTTCTTCTCATGCCCAGGTGCATATCATATATATATATATATATATATATATATATATATATATATATATATATATATATATATATATATATTCTTCCGTTTTCTCTTACTGCTCGTTGGAGATGCCTATCAATTATCTTATATAAAGTTGATTTTCGCCAAAGGCAAAGTTCTTAACTAATTGTGTTTATTAACTTCGGATATCTGTTAAACTTCTATAACCACTCCTTGACTAGTGTGTCAGGTCTATCAGCTAACGACCTATTAGGAAAGTTATTAAGCCTACAACCCCTACAACCCCTTTGCTGGTATATGTTTAAAATACGTAGTTGTCCTGTTATGAAATAGTTATAAACAATGTAACTAATGTATGGTTGAATAGCTGAGGCTTGAATTCTAAACAGACAAACAGTTGTTTTAACATGATGATAATACATTGCTATAACTACCACATAATCACGAACTACTGTGCACTATTTCACTCTAAACTACTGGATTGGGTCATTAGAAACAGCTGCAGTTAGACGATAAACATTAACTTTTCCATTCCTTGAAAGTCTCTGGGTCAAAGGCCAAAACATTCCACCAGATGACATGTTTCTTGATTTCCTTCATGTAATATAAATAACCATCTAATTACACCATTTACTGGCTGGACACAAGATTACGTATGTCTTTATTCTAAACTGTACGGACGGGTGTCTTGGAAATGAGGCATTTGGGAAGGGTATGTTAGAGAGTTCACGAAGACATCACACAGGTTTCAATGCTCAGCACAGATAACTAAATATAGATATTGTATTCCCAAAGATAGACAAGCCTAGCCTAATTCACTGTCTTCAAATATACTTTATGCTTAACAGAATTTACCTTCGGGGATTATATACCGTAACTATAATACTCCTATTCTTAGTATAATTTTATTTTTTCGTGTTATAGTCTTATAAATAGAATTATTTGAAGGGAGTGAGCACAAAATGATGTCGGCTTTTAAAAAGTTCCGGGGATTTTTACAAATGTGTCTACTATTAGCAGACTTGCAACATGATGTAAAGCAGATGTATTTCTTAGAATCTTGGTAGTTTGATGTCAATTGAAGATCTACTCCAGAAAAAAGTAATAAAAGTCAGAATGTTGTTCACAATGTTTGCTTATCTACCTCAACTTGCATAAAAACTGTATAATAATCTTACCTCTTGGTCGCTGGAGTAGGAGAGCGGCTAAAAGATGGTATGACAAAGGCTATAAACACACTGCCCGCCGGACTGGGGTAGCAAGAGGCGAATCATTCACAGTCATCAGTTTGGTGGAAAATTTCATCAGAAAACGCAATCTTGACGGAGTGACTATCCTAAAATAAGAGAAAACGGAAAAAAGCTGGTATTAAAGAAAACGAAATCAATTTATTGGGTAACTAGTATATACATTTTTCTTTCAGGAAAGTTACATATTTCATATTTCAAAGAAGGTTTATTGTTATGAAAGAAGTGTAAAGATTCTAAAACATGTGAAGGAAAGATACAGAACTAACTTGCCTACGACACCTTACGACGAGACCTTATTATAAGAGCGAGACTTGCGCAAACTTGGGAGAGAAAGAGATAGGGACATATCTAATCATAAGACTAATAATTTAATAATATCTATACAGAATAGAAGCGTTCCTAATGATGATGATGATGATGATAATGATAAAATAATGATATCAATAGTAATAATGAGAGATTAACAGCACATTGTGCAACACACGAGAGACAGGCTCACTAATTCAAGGTCAAATCTAAACGATTACAGAGGTCAAGACCAGACCAGCAGGCGCCTCGTAGTGTGGGCTGAGGAGCGAAGGACCTTGAGTTTCCCACAGATGGCAACTGCTCGCAATGATGACCCTGTGGGTTGAGCCACACGCTCGCCACAATGACACAAAAGAATATATTCTATTGATGGCACTCGTGTATTCTTGAGAGAGAGAGAGAGAGAGAGAGAGAGAGAGAGAGAGAGAGAGAGAGAGAGAGAGAGAGAGAGAGAGAGAGAGAGAGAGAGAGAGAGAGAGAGAGAGAAGAGTGAGTTGTCCAGTCTGTAAGGGATGAGACGGCCTTGGGAAGTGAGTCAGTTGTTGTTCGCTGATGATGCAACACTGGTGACAGATTCGACTTGGAAAACTACAGAAATTGGTGACTGGGTCTGAGAGAGAATGTATGAAAAGGAGAACGTGAGAATAAGTGTGAAGAGGAGCAAAGGTTATTAGGTTTTAGCAGGGTTGAGGGAGAGGCTAGCTGGGGTGTGAGTCTGAATGGGAGAAAAGTTGAGAAAGAAAGAGTTTTAGATATCTGGGTGTGGACATGGCAGCGATGGAACCATGGCAGCGGATGTGAGTCACAGGGTGAGTAATGAGGTGAAGGTTCTGGGAGCATTGAAGATGTAGAAAGAGAGATCATTGTCCGAGAAGGCGAAAAATGAGTATGGTTGAATCCATGGTGGTCCTAGCAAAGTTGTATGGTTGTGAGGCGTGGGTTATAGATAAGGTTGTGCGCAGGAGGGTGGATGTGTTGGAAATGAGATGTTTGAGGACAATATGTGGTGTGAGGTGGCTTGATCGAGTAAGTAATGAAAGAGTAAGAGAGATGTGTGGTAATAAAAAGAGTGTGGTTGAGAAAGCAGAAGAGGGTGTTTTGAAATGGTTTGGTCACATGGAGAGAATGAGTGAGGAAAGATTGACCAAGAGGATATATGTGTCAGAGGTGGAGGGAACGAGGAGAAGTGGGAGACCAAATTGGAGGTGGAAGGATGGAGTGAAAAAGATTCTGAGCGATCGGGGCCTGAACATACAGGAAGGTGAAAGGCGTGCAAGGAATAGAGTGAATTGGAATGATGTGGTATACCGGGGTCGACGTGCTGTCAATGGATTGAACCAGGGCATGTGAAGCGTCTGGGATAAACCATGGAAAGTTGTGTGGGGCCTGGATGTGGAAAGGGAGCTGTGGTTTCAGTGCATTATTACATGGCAGCTAGAGACTGAGTGTGAACGAATGTGGCCTTTGTTGTCTTTCCTAGCGCTACCTTGCGCACATGCAGGGGGAGGAGGAAGCCATTTCATGTGTGGCGGGGTGGCGACGAGAATGGATGAAGACAGCATGTATGAATATGTACATGCGTATATATGTATGTCTGTGTATGTATATGTATGTATACGGTGAAATGTATAAGTATGTACATGTGCATGTGTGGGCGTTTATGTATATACATTTGTATGTGGGTGGGTTGGGCCATTCTTGCGTCTGTTTCCTTGCGCTACCTCGCTAATACGGGAGACAGCGACAAAGTATAATAGATATAAATAGATAAATGAATAATGATATTAATAATAATAATGATAATAATAATAATAATAATAATAATAATAATAATAATAATAATAATAATAATAATAATAATGATAATAATAATAATAATGATAATAATAATAATAATAATAGTAATAATAAGTAGAAGAAGAAGAAGAAGAAGAAGAAGAAGAAGAAGAAGAAGAAGAAGAAGAAGAAGACGAAGAAGAAGAAGACGAAGAAGAAGAAGACGAAGAAGAAGAAGACGAAGAAGAAGAAGAAGATGATGATGATGATGATGAAGAAGAAGAAAGTTGAGTGACAGTGGAAGAGTAT